>NC_058162.1:14462296-14518461 GCF_020080835.1 Cotesia glomerata
GGAGTTATGAGACAAAAACCCGTTCCGGAAAAAAAAATTAAAAGTTGCGATGATAGACCTCTTAATATAAATATTAAGGGCTCAAATTCTCGCAACATTTTTTTTTTGTCATCCCAAATAATATTTTCGATATACAAAAAAAAAAAAAAAATAGTTAATTTTTTTGGCCCAGTCTAATATATATAGACGTACGGACATCATCGCGGGAATAGTCAGGAAAGCTTCCTAGGACCTCAAAACGTCGAGATTTGATAAAAACTCGATTTTTGCAAAACGGGGTAAAACCAATAACTTCCCGATTTTTGAGAATCTTCGATTTTCTGAGCGGGAAGTTAAAAATCATATTTTTTTTAACTTTAAAGTTGACATGTTGAGAACAACCAATAGATGCTATTTTTTTAATGAAAAAGGTACTAAGGTAAAGTACCCAGTAGTTGAACAGGTTTCAAAGTAAAACGTATTTGACCCTACTTTTAATATATAATGATGTAATTATTAGTTTAAATGAGTGACTTTCACGAAAATATAAACAATTTTGAATTGATTGAAGCCCAAAATAACGCAGATGATTGAATATTCATATTTTGACAGCGTTTTTAAGATAGACTATGAAAGGAGTAGTAGTTGAAAAATCAATTCTGACAAGCCGCAGTAGTTGAACACTCCGGGAGCAGTAGTTGAACAAGTAAAATATATGGCAATGGGCACACCATAAATTTTCAACGTTTCATTGAAATATCAAAAGAATTATAACATATTATTGATTAATATGAAAAATAATGCTAAGAATATTTAATATATTCATTTTAAAATGAGAAATATTTGTATTTAATTTTTTAATGACATTTTTTATGGATAACAAAACAAATTTTCAATTATAAATAAAAAAAACTCAATTCAAAACGTTCAATAATTTTTAACTACATTAACATTAGCATTTTAGCTGCAAAACTTATTTAATTTGCAATAATTGATACAAATCACAATACTGATCACTAGTCTATAAACCTATTAGAGGTTAGAGTGCTGTTAAAATTATACGGCCTCAGCTTGTTCAACTTCTGGGTACCGCTTGGAAAATTTGGAGGTATAATTGAAAATTTATTATTTAAACAAAACAATTGTATATCGTCAAAGTTGATATGGTCTTAAAAAAATTTTAATATAATAATTTACAGTTGAATTTTGTAATATTGATAATTTTAAACATTAAAATTTATAATAAGATATTAAAAATATACAGAACGATTTAGAACGTTTAAAGTAATATGAAAACTTGACTTCTTTTTTTTTTTTTAAATTAATAAACTTTTCATCAAAACACAATATTAAATAACATAGATTATATAAATAACAAACCGTCACACTCCGTCACCATATAAATTTAGCTTATAAGAATGATGAGATTAACTTGATGAGATTAAAATGATGAGATGTGCATTAACTTATCGGTCGTATGGCGTAGGAGTTAGTGATCGGTCTGGCAAGCGTGCGGCTCAGTTTCGAATCTCGGTTAGAACGGATAAAATCTTCACTTTATTTCTATAATTAGCGAAAGTTAGGTCTAAATTAAGAGTCCAACGGTTTGAATTTGCTTTAGCTCGGCATCCAAATTAAAATAAAAACATGACTCTTACAAAATTCTTTTTTTATCAAATGGCATGAGCCAGACTTGAAAATTAACTATGGTCCAGTCCTGGTAACCAAGCTTGGCCCATCGTTATCATCCCAGACTTCTAGCAAGACTGGGCCAAGCCTGGCTGACAAGCTTGGCCCAGAGTTCTACATAGTTGGGCCAAGCTTGGCCCCGTGGTACTTTTCTCTATGGGTGAGGGTAAAAATTATTAAACTAGTCTCAAGAAGCAAAAAAAAAAAAAGTTTGGAAAATCCAAAAGTGCATGATTCATAATGCTCTAAAGCCATTCGCATTCAGTGACCTACAATTCTCTCAAAGAACTTTTTAAAAAAAAAGTTTAACTTAATTAATGCATTTTTTCGCAAGTTACAGTGTTTCCGGAGTTCCATACATGACGGACAGGAAAATTTTTTGACCTACTTTGATGTTTTTTTCCGTTTCTATTGCACTAAATCAATTTTTAAGAAGTATGAAATTAATCTCCATTAAATAATATCGACAATAGTATGCAAAATATCTTAATTTCGTAAACTAACAAAGTTATAATAATAAAAAAACTTGCCGAAATGAGGCGAAAAAAATTTTTCAATCGTAAAGCACTCTGATGCTTCGCATCATGAGTCGTGCAATTGTATTAAATAGCTTATAATATGGATATTTTCAAGTTTCCTTGAAGGAGTAAATACGAAAACTTTTGAACAACTTTTTTTTTTTAATCTTCTGTTCACTCGCGACTAATTTATTTCGACTGGGGGTTTGCATCGTTTTTTCTATCCTTGGATCAATCATGTTAATTTTTTTTTTTTTAAATGAAAAGAAGAATATGGTAGAAAATACTCTGGTTGCATATTTTGACAATTCACTTTTGTTATCAAAACGTGAGAAGGCGTTCGACTCGCATAAAAATATTGCAATATACTATTCGCTGAAAAATTTAAAAGAAACTTCAAACATGAATTTCTAATAAAATATTCTAAATAAATAATTTTTTTTTTTTTTCAATTGACGTTTAACATAATATTTTTGAAAAAATGAAAATAAAGTTTAATACCGCTTAAAATATTTAAAAGATATTAGCGCTTAAAGTATGCACATTTGGATTTATCAAACAATTTTTATTCCTCGAATATCTTTGGTCCAGCTCGTCTGAATGATTGCAAAATGTATTCCCTGATTAAGAAATCTAATTTGAAATAACTTATAATGATTTGGAATGATTTAAATGTGTCGGATTTGAATAATATGTAGATATACAATTAACATGAAGGTAATCATTTCAAATCATATTTCTGAATCAGGGTTTGGATCTCAGTCTCGATAAACCCTTTACAACGTCATGTTGCTCTACTGCACTCGTGCTTCCATTATAATAGACGGAAATGAACATTTATTCCACATTGTATACTCATCGTGAATTCAAATTCCCATCTATTTACTGTACTTTCTGCAGCTATATATAAAATATATAGAAGTGAAATAGTTGAATATTTAGATAGGTTAGGTTTATTATAAACCAAATTCGTTTTTTAACGTCAAATTATTAATAATCGTTCCTATATGATATTGTTTTATTAACTAGGTTCATACTGAATATTATTATTATTATTTAAAAAAACAGTCAGTCCACTGATAAAATAATTGACTTGACCAAGAGCCAAACTCTTGAATCAAGAATTACATTTTGAAGAAAATGATTTTCTTAAATCAAGAGAATAAATTATGACCAAGATTTGGGAACAGAGACAGCTGAGGTGTAGGGCGGGAAAGCGGAACAAGGAGGGGAGCGACAGCGGCTGCCTACTCGACGGTCCAATTCTCGTTTGATTTAATTTGATTTAATGTTGTTTATTGTTTAAAATAAACGTTTATAGTTATATTTTTTTCAGATAGGTATTATTATTATTATTACGGTTTACTTAGTTCAAATATTATTTAAACTATTAATTTACTTCGTTTCTTATATTAAATTACAAGTTATTTATTATTATTTGTTTAAAAATAAAAAAAAAAAAAAAAAAAAGACAGAGTCTTAATTATAATTATGACCCAGATTTTACTTTTGTATCTGAGTATTTTAGTTTATTTTTTTTTTTTATTACTTAAAAATTAATAGAAACAATTATTGTTATTAGTGCGGCGATTATTATTTAATTTTTGTATTTATTTAATAATTTTATATTATTGTTGAAGAAGGTATGATTAAATTGTAAAAGAAATTAAAAGACTGGCAAAATTATTCTAAGTTCCGAAGAAGATTTAGTATGGGAAAGCGATGAATGGATATAAAATGAAAGAAATGACGATTATTATTTTTGTAAGAAATAATTTAGGTAAGCGAAGATTTTATAAGTCCCGAGGACAATTTAGTATGGAAAATCAACGAATGGATATATAATGAAAGAAATTGCGATTAAAATAATAAAGAATTGTGAATTTGACGAAACGAATGGATAGAGAATGAAGGAAATTGCGATTAAAATAATAAAGAATTGAGTTTCAAAAATAAAAACTTAGAATTTGGCGAGACGAATGGATAGAAAATGAAGGAAATTGCGATTAAAATAATAAATAATTATTTTTGAATGCTAGTTCGAGGACACCGGACAGGTGTCTAAAACGACCCTTCCGGTTCGTTACAAGAGAGTTAGGGGAAAAATGATAAACGCCAAAATTTGGCTCGGCAAAAAGGAAGTCTTGTAACAGAGTGGTTATTGTGGTGAATATTCTTCTGACAATAACATCTGGAGGAACATTACCTTGGTTTCGTTTAGAACATTGGTAAGTACCTCTGCACAAAAAGAACGGACACTGCGACACAAAACGCCCCCTTTTGCTCGAATTTGAAACTCGCCGAATTCCAGGGTTGAAAAGGCGTTGTTATCAATATACAAAACCGAAAGAAAAGCCAAAACAAAACTCACTTAAATCTAAATAAATCTAAAGAAATAAATCCAAGTCAAACAGGTTATGATAAAGACAAAATAAACAATTTATTTATCAAAATCAATTCTCAGGAACACCCAGACATGACCATCAACATCACTCGGTGCTGGGGGATGATCCCGTAGAACTCCGCAAGAGGGATCTGGTCCGAAAGTGGAACGTCGTGTTCAAAGGGGAAGACAACGTTCAAGACTTTTTGGAACGGCTGGAGGAAATGACAGAAAGTTATGGGTTCGAGATGGACCACCTGCTGCCATGCATCCCAATATTGTTGCGCGATAAGGCTCTTCTCTGGTACCGCAACAACAAAAGAGATTGGGTCTCTTGGGAAGATTTTGTGTCGGACCTGAAATCTTTTTATCTGCCTCCGGGTCTCGAACTCGAGCTGGAAGAGCAGATTCGGAACAGCGTCCAGGGAGAAACTGAGTCTGCGGCGGAATACGCAACCAGACTGCAAACCTTGATGCGAAGACAGGGCCAGATGTCAAACTCAGCCCGTCTTACCCGGCTATATCAAAACATGAGACCGGAATATCGACGTTACATGAAGCGCACAGAGTTCGCTAACGTCCCAGGACTTTTACGGCTTGCAAGAGAGTACGAGCAACTCGTGGCTCAAGAGAAACCCCCCGCGGTCAAAGAGACTAAACAAACAGCCCGGAAACCGGAAACTTCGTTCAATCGAAAGCCCGCGAAACCAATCGAACCGGCAACCGTAGAAATTTTCGAGTATAACTGGCGAGATTATTGCTGGCGATGCCGCCAAAAGGGGCACACCAGAGAACAATATACGAATCAGGCGGTAAAGTTTTGTAGGCGATGCGGAAAACTGGACACGTATTCTCGCGATTGCTGCCCATACCAGGGAAACGCCGCGAGGACCGATACGCGCTCCCAAAACCGGCCCGTGAACCCACAGGGAGCACCACCACAAGGAAAGAACACTGCCCAGACCAATCCAGAGTCTCAGCCGGGCACTTCCAGCCAACAGCACTGAAGCCCGGCGAGAAACGCCCCTTCGCCGAGATTGGACTAGGTGATATAAAAATCCATGCATTAATGAACACTGGGGCAACCGCTTCTATTGTCTCCCAACGAATCTGGGACTTCATCCGCGAGAATAGATTACACACTAAACATAACCCCACACCGATACGGGGATCGACATTAGGGAATCAAGTGATTCTATCATCTGGTACAGTTTGGGTCAATGTCCAGGAAAACAATCGCTCTTACGAGCTACCATTTCACGTCATGCCAACCTACGCAAGCGATATGCTTTTAGGCGTTGACAACCTGACGATATTAGGTTATCAGTTGCAACGCAGGGCAGAATCCTTTAATGCGTTGGATATGGGATACGATCTGGAGACTGCTCGACGGGAAATTAAGACCTGGCTCAAATTAGACGAAGAAATAGTGGGTCCTACCCGGTGTGCGACGCACAAAATTAAAATCAAACCTGGAACTGAACCCGTAAAGGCGTTGGGAACTAAACCCAAGGGGTGTCCCACGGGGCCTACTCTGGTCGGCCTCACTAGGTCAACCATGTGTTCCGATCGGCGGTTTCCGTCTCTGCCTTCTCGCTGCTCATTCTCCAAGCTCGAAATCTTTTCTCCTGTGCTCGTCGTTGTCTGGCAGTCTGTGCCTTAGGTGACGTGTTATCGCCCTCTGGGTCCTCATCTGAGGGTAGCCCGTCATCATTCTCGGGATCTTCTTCCTCTGTCTCCACGGGAAGGTTGTCTAATTCAGCCTCGGATTGATCGAGGTCGATCAACAGTTGGTCATATCGACCGGGACGACCCGCATTCGCCGCTCGTAATTTATTAAATTCGGCTTTTAGTAGGAATCTAAGTTCCGGCAACGTCGCCTTTGGCTCGATTACCACTCGAAATTTTTCAAGCTCGCTAATGACCGCGTCCTTCTTGAGCGACCATACCCATATTTTTGAGCCCGTCTTCTTACTCATCTTAGGGAGAAACTAACTAAATGAAAAAAACAAAAATCGCAGTACCCAAAATTCCCGCTACCACGAAAAACAATACTAATGTCCCTGTTCGAGCGCCAAGAATTTGTAACGGGTAATTTTTGAGGGTTCTATAATTAACTAAAACCAAAAAGAACGGACACTGCGACACAAAACGCCCCCTTTTGCTCGAATTTGAAACTCGCCGAATTCCAGGGTTGAAAAGGGGTTGTCATCAATATACAAAACCGAAAGAAAAGCCAAAACAAAACTCACTTAAATCTAAATAAATCTAAAGAAATAAATCCAAGTCAAACAGGTTATGATAAAATTCTTGACAAGAAAATTTTCTTAGACGAAGAATAATTTCTTAGCTCACAAATTTATTCTCTTGACTCAAGAAAATCATTTTCTTCAAAATGAAATTCTTGATTCAAGAGTTTGGCTCTTGAGTCAATTTTTTTATCAGTGTCGAAATATTTAAAATCTGAAGTCTTAGCAGTCACACAATAGTCGCTGTAGGATTCTACTATAAAGTTAATAAATCAATGAAAAGTTAACCTCATGTGGGAAGTATCGGCTAAATTAAGAAATAACATAAAATTTATTGTTGTAATGTTATATGTTAGGTAATTAATTTAGATTGATATCTATGTGTATTATTTGCCGTAACCCATATAAAAAATGAAGATTGGCCCGATACTGGGCCAAGACTGGTAACCGATCTTTAAGTATCGGCCGAGTATCGTGAAATATCGTTGGGCCAGGACTGGGCGAGCATCGGATGGTAACACCCAGCCGATATAGGTGACTGAACGTCGGCCGAGCATAGTAATCAAGCATTGGCCGAGCATCGGCCAAGCATAGGCAAAAAAATAAAACTTTAGATAAAATAATTAAAAAAATTTTTTTTCGTTGTTTATTTTGGAATTATTATTATTCTGAGGTGATGAACTACTAGTTGATAGAAATTAATTCTGAAAAAATTCGGATGTGGAGGGATTTGAACCTGGTTCGTCTGCGTGGAAGTCTCGAGCGATGTCACGGGTGCTGCTAACTGGTCTGATTGTAATTTTCTTAGTTTAATCATTTCAATGTTCAACAATCAATTTTTCTCAGTATAATTAAGTTAACTTGATTGTTGTTATGAATTTTTCTATTTATTTCATAATTGAAAAATTTCTGAATTTTAATGATAAAAAATAACTTCCCAGTTTTTTAAAACTTCATTTTTTAAGCAAGAAATTCAAAATTAATTAAAAATAAATGATTTATTAGTAAATAAATAAATAAATAAATAAATATATGTATATATATATATATATATATATATATATATATATATATATATATATATATATATATATATATACTAGCTGTTACCCGCCCGCTTCGCTGGGCGCTTTATAGAATTGCATTTTTAGATCTAGACTTGAAATTTAATTAAAGTATTGTTTTGACTTGCACAGATTCCAAATGAGTATTGAAAGTTTTAGTTAATGTCATTGCAAGTCTCATAAGTAAAGTTGAAGTCTGTCTAGCTTCAAGTGCAAAGAATTTTTTTGTCATTTAAAATTTTCTCAGCGACATCAATTTTTCATAGAAAATAAACTTAACATGTTTTCTACATACCCAGTGTTTGGAAAATGCATTCATTTTAATCAGTAACATTCCCTCGATCCCGTAATAAGAACAATTTATAAGTTATGTAATCAGCAAAAATAACATGTATGTAAAATTTTAAGTTCGTTGACCGAATTACTACATATAATGTTAAGTTTTGGAAACCTTACAATGACTTTTTTCCCGCTGGTAAAGAGACGTTTGTTGCAAGGAAATTTTTAGCATATGTTATTGAAACTCAATAGACAGGGTCTAAATTTTATGTTTCAAAAAGTCCTAGTTGATAAACAACAACATTTTCAGTAGATTTCATAGATATCTAACTATTTTAATTCTTGAAACCAATTTTACCATAACCAAACATACGATCAGCATATAAATATAAATTTTTAACACTTAGTTCACCAGATATAATTAGCTTCTTTCTTTAACTTTTTTTTTAAATGACGTGAAATCAATCAAATATTAAGGTTATGTAATAAAAACAAAAGAAAATCGTATTAAAAACAAATGAATGGAAAATGAGTCTTTTGTTTTTATTAGCGGGAAAAAATGTATATAAAAATTAATCGTAAAAAAAATGAGAAAGGGTTGATAAAATCCAAAAATAAGTAGCCTATAACCATATATGAAAAATTCTGCGTCGAAAGGTAGCAGTCCCATCCCGATAGCTTCAGTAGTTTTGACGTCAACTTTTATCAAAGGAACCCTATTTCGTTATATATGTATATTTTCCACCCACGCATTCGCCCACGCGTAGGTATATATGGAACTAAATTCTCAAAAAAGTAACGTAATAAAAATTATTTCCTTTTATGCCGATAAAAAAAACAAATAAATTAAAGAAAAATGCTCGTCTTTTGTTTTTATGGGCGGGAAAAATGTTTATCTAAGTTAAATAGAAATAAAATGGTGAAGGATTGATGGAATTCGAAAAATAAGTAGCCTATAACCATCTACAATTCATTCCGCGTCGAATGGTCCTAGTCCCATGTCAATATGTTCAGTAGTTTTTGCGTGATTGACGGTCTACGAAACCCACTTTCCCTATATATATATATAGATTATTTCGATGAAGCATGGATTGAAGCTCGGTGATCAAATCCTTGTCAATATTATTCTCAAATATATTACATCTAGATTGAGCTTGAAAATTCAAATCTTCAATGAAATAAATTTGTAAAAATTTTTCTTGGTTTTCGTCAACAGGATAGATACTACCAATGGTATGATAAACTTGTCCTTGAACTTTGAATGTCGGTAAATATACATCATTGAAAACTTTAGATGCTCTGAAAGATGTCATTTGAAAAGCAGCATTATATTTTCTGATATTTTCAAGAAAATGTTTTGACTTGCTGTGTACTCCTTTTATTAAATTATAGAGTAGTTGGGGAGGTTGAAGAATCGGTGGTAAAGAAACTTTTCCTTCGGAACAACAAATTGAATGACATTCATCCTTCCACCGTAGTGCAGAACAATATGCGCAAATAAACGACATTTTTCCAATTTTAAATGCTGGATCATCATCATACTTAATTCTTATATCATAGTTAAATGCACTATATTCTTTTTGCTTTCCCCATGGAGACATATTGTATAGTCCAATAGTATTATTAACGTTATCATTATTATTATTATTATTATTATTATTATTATTATTATTATTATTATTATTATTATTATTATTATTATTATTATTATTATTATTATTATTATTATTATTATGTTATTAAATGCTCAGCCGGGTTGTCCCCGGAGTCCGATTCTCCGAGGGCCCAGCCTGAGCTCCATCCATTACTGCTGGACCACTCCGCACAACAAGGCGGTTAGTGATCACAGCAGGCCAAAGTCATTTTCCTAAGTAGACGGAGGGAACCTAGTATGACAGCCTTCTGCATCCTGACCGCCAAGAATTCAGCTTTTGATGAGCAAGCTGGAACTCTGGCAAGTGAGGATACAAAAGACTGTTTCATCCCTCCGAGGACGCCAACAATCAGGACGACGAGCTTGACACGGTAACCTGGGTAAAGTTTGCCAATTTCAAACAGGAGATCCTGATATATCTGTCTTTTGTGCTCTTCTTTGGCTGAGATGTTGTATTCAGCCGGGGCCGAGAACTCAATGACATAAATGTCACGAGTAGCCTTGTCGAAGAGCACAATATCAGGTTTGTTGTGATCTATCCGCCGAGTTGTTGCAAACGGCATGTTCCAATAAATTTTGCAACTGTCATTCTCAACAACCTGGGGAATATCTCCTGGCAGATAAGGCAGCACTGGTGTCATATCAATACCGTAGTAATGACGAAGATAGTAGTACAGTACTCTCAGGGCAGCGTTGTGACGCTGGATATATGCACCTCTCGCCAGCACAGGACATGCTGACAAAAGGTGCATGAGCGTCTCCGGATGTTGTTTACACATCCTACATGACGTGTCCAGAAGCTGCACCTGGAGCACCTTGCTACGGTATTCTAGAGTGTTAATGACACCATCTTGGCAAGCAAATATGAACCCTTCAGTCTCGGACATCAGGCCAGCTGACTTTAAGAAGGAAAACGTCAGCTGGGTGGACAAGCCATGATCACGCACGTGTTTGAAGAACACGCTGTGCATGGACTTGTCCATCAGTTCGCCTAGGAGTAGTTTTTCCTCGGCGTTCCTGATGACGCTCTTGAATTCCTCCTTTCGGAGTTCCATAAGAGCGTTTATCTCTCCAAGACCAAGGGTTCTTGCTGCATATATAGCTGCCTTATACAAGAACGACCCCTTATGCGCATTCTCATGTTTATGAACAATTTGCATAAGAAAGTCATCCTCGTCTGCAGTGAAATTGACAACTTCGTGTGTTAAACCCAGGACCAAACGATCATGCAGCCGCTCCAAACTCTGCAGACCTCTCCCACCGATGGACCGGGAGAGGTATAATCTGGCGACTGATGAATTGGGGTGCATGCTCCGGTTCATGTTGATAGTCTTACGGGTTTTGATGTCGAGATCTCGCAGATCCTTTCGGGCCCATTTTAAGACACCGAAAGAGTATAGTAAGACTGGGACAGCGAGCGTGTTAGTAGCGGAGACTTTATTTTTACCGGAAAGTTCGGAGGACCAAATTTTCCGGAGTCTCCTAACATACTCGCTACGGAGAGTTGCTTGGACTTCGGAGACCGCATGCATGCGGTGCTCTTCCATTCCTAGATATCTATACAACTCTCCGGCGTCTAATTGTCTTAAAACGCTCCCATCTACCAACTCGACATCATCACCCGTAACAGAGCACTTACCCCTCGCCAGATGTACGACCGCACACTTGTCCAACCCAAAAGACATTCCGACATCCCGCGTGTACTCTGCTACGATGTTAAGAGCCGCCTGTAGATGATCTTCATCAGCACTATACAGCTTCAGGTCATCCATATAAAGCAGATGGGTAATCGAGTATTTTCGATCACCCGGAGGCCCCACAGAGTACCCACGAGTTTTACGGAGAGCAACAGATATAGGCAGCAGTGAGATGCAAAACAGCAGAGGGCTCAAGGAATCACCTTGGAAGACCCCTCGTTTGTACTCTACAACTCCGGTTATGTGCAATGCGTTTCCACTTCCAATGTGAAAACGCGTTCGCCAGAGCTGCATTGTACGCCGAATGCATTCCACTATTTCAGGATTGACCCCCAGGCATTTGAGGAGATATAAAATCAACTCATGAGAAGTTGAGTCAAATGCCTTGCGATAGTCGATCCAGGCCATTGACAGGTTGCGTTGATAGTAGATCGCATCTTGTGTGACACATCGATCAACTATCAAGTTCTCTTTGCAACCTGACAGGCCTCTTTTGCTGCCACGCTGTTCATATATCTGTTGCCATACAGGTTCTATCTCATGCAAAATACGGTTGTTTAAAATTTTTGTAAAAATTTTATAAACCGCATTCAAGCAGGTGATAGGCCTGTAATTCTTTGGGTCAGACAAGTCACCTTTTTTGGTATCAGTACGGTTCGCCCTTCCACGAGCCAGTCTGGAATCGGTTCGTCAGCTCTAATGTACGATGTAAATATACGGGCCAGATGGAGGTGGGTAGAAGTAAACTTCTTCCACCAAAAGACATTTATGCCATCTGGTCCCGGGGCAGCCCAATTTTGCTGCCATTTAGAGCTGAACGAACTTCATTCACACTGACTGCAGGGCTCTCTTCATCAGCATTCTGTCTACGGTGTTCCCGACAGAATGCTTTAAAAGTCGTGCAGAGCTGGAGTATTGGCGTTCACGTTTGGTTGATCTCCATACAACTCAGTCCAAAAAGCTTCCACCCGCTCAGGTGTTGGATAATTCCCGGTAACATCGGTCTTTGGTGTCAGAAAGCGTGAAGGGCTGGATCGAAACAACGAGTTGTCGACCAACCGCTTCAGCCTTTTCTCTAGTGACTTATTGGCAGTCACTAGAGCCCGCAATTTATTGAGAGACTCTTCCTTGATGACAAGAAGAGTACTCTTATTCAGTGTGTGATGACGCCACCGAAGTTCAGCAGCAATGCGCCGAATTCGGGGCGTGTATGCTCTTTGAGTTGTTTCAAACTCAATCACACACTGAATGCGGGAGACCTGTTTCCGGGATCTGTCAATTTTGAGTCCAAGTTGTGAGATGCGCTGTCTCAACCTTGCCTCGATCGAGAGACAATGTCTCTCTCTCGGAAAAGCCGAAACTGCTGCACCATACACAACCTGGCTCACAGTGAGCAGGGTGGAATCCTCCAGGATGTTTGCACGGAGATCTTCATTTACCGCTTCTAGCTGTTGTTGGGAGTAAGTTATCTTTTTAGATATACTTACTTGCCGTCCTATAAAGGGATTGTTGTCATCCAAGGAGGAACGGCGTCGCTCTTGGTGTAATTGCGCCGGAAAGGAAAGTCTATTAGACTGCCTTCTATCCGGCACAAGCGATCTTCTATTACGCCGAAGATAAGCGGCATAATTACGCAGGTGTTTAGGCGTAAAATGCTCTAGCTCCGGATGCATATCACTCCAAAGAGTGTGCATCCGGGCCATATAACCGCTCACCCCCGGCTCGCTACGTTGGTAGCACACCAAGAGGTCGACTCGTAGTTCCTCCGTCCACTTAAAGAAAGTCCTTAAAGCGCCAGGGTCGTCATCGTTCATCGGGTCCGGCGTGCTCCTCCCACCTGATGAATGGTCCTCATCCGAAAAGGACCGGTTGTGGGGAGCACTTCTGAGATTACGCCTTGTTGTAACTCAGTATTTCAATGCAGTGGGTAGTTGGCCCACTGCATCGGCTACGTCGTTCGCCTACAGACCTGGTGTTATGGTCTGCGTTTCCCGCGATGCGCCGCTTGGAGGCCACGTAGCAAGCACCGCATTATTATTATTATTATTATTATTATTATTATTATTATTATTATTATTATTGTGTTATTAAATGCTCAGGGGGGTTGTCCCCGGAGTCCGATTCTCCGAGGGCCCAGCCTGAGCTCCATCCATTACTGCTGGACCACTCCGCACAACAAGGCGGTTAGTGATCACAGCAGGCCAAAGTCATTTTCCTAAGTAGACGGAGGGAACCTAGTATGACAGCCTTCTGCATCCTGACCGCCAAGAATTCAGCTTTTGATGAGCAAGCTGGAACTCTGGCAAGTGAGGATACAAAAGACTGTTTCATCCCTCCGAGGACGCCAACAATCAGGACGACGAGCTTGACACGGTAACCTGGGTAAAGTTTGCCAATTTCAAACAGGAGATCCTGATATATCTGTCTTTTGTGCTCTTCTTTGGCTGAGATGTTGTATTCAGCCGGGGCCGAGAACTCAATGACATAAATGTCACGAGTAGCCTTGTCGAAGAGCACAATATCAGGTTTGTTGTGATCTATCCGCCGAGTTGTTGCAAACGGCATGTTCCAATAAATTTTGCAACTGTCATTCTCAACAACCTGGGGAATATCTCCTGGCAGATAAGGCAGCACTGGTGTCATATCAATACCGTAGTAATGACGAAGATAGTAGTACAGTACTCTCAGGGCAGCGTTGTGACGCTGGATATATGCACCTCTCGCCAGCACAGGACATGCTGACAAAAGGTGCATGAGCGTCTCCGGGTGTTGTTTACACATCCTACATGACGTGTCCAGAAGCTGCACCTGGAGCACCTTGCTACGGTATTCTAGAGTGTTAATGACACCATCTTGGCAAGCAAATATGAACCCTTCAGTCTCGGACATCAGGCCAGCTGACTTTAAGAAGGAAAACGTCAGCTGGGTGGACAAGCCATGATCACGCACGTGTTTGAAGAACACGCTGTGCATGGACTTGTCCATCAGTTCGCCTAGGAGTAGTTTTTCCTCGGCGTTCCTGATGACGCTCTTGAATTCCTCCTTTCGGAGTTCCATAAGAGCGTTTATCTCTCCAAGACCAAGGGTTCTTGCTGCATATATAGCTGCCTTATACAAGAACGACCCCTTATGCGCATTCTCATGTTTATGAACAATTTGCATAAGAAAGTCATCCTCGTCTGCAGTGAAATTGACAACTTCGTGTGTTAAACCCAGGACCAAACGATCATGCAGCCGCTCCAAACTCTGCAGACCTCTCCCACCGATGGACCGGGAGAGGTATAATCTGGCGACTGATGAATTGGGGTGCATGCTCCGGTTCATGTTGATAGTCTTACGGGTTTTGATGTCGAGATCTCGCAGATCCTTTCGGGCCCATTTTAAGACACCGAAAGAGTATAGTAAGACTGGGACAGCGAGCGTGTTAGTAGCGGAGACTTTATTTTTACCGGAAAGTTCGGAGGACCAAATTTTCCGGAGTCTCCTAACATACTCGCTACGGAGAGTTGCTTGGACTTCGGAGACCGCATGCATGCGGTGCTCTTCCATTCCTAGATATCTATACAACTCTCCGGCGTCTAATTGTCTTAAAACGCTCCCATCTACCAACTCGACATCATCACCCGTAACAGAGCACTTACCCCTCGCCAGATGTACGACCGCACACTTGTCCAACCCAAAAGACATTCCGACATCCCGCGTGTACTCTGCTACGATGTTAAGAGCCGCCTGTAGATGATCTTCATCAGCACTATAAAGCTTCAGGTCATCCATATAAAGCAGATGGGTAATCGAGTATTTTCGATCACCCGGAGGCCCCACAGAGTACCCACGAGTTTTACGGAGAGCAACAGATATAGGCAGCAGTGAGATGCAAAACAGCAGAGGGCTCAAGGAATCACCTTGGAAGACCCCTCGTTTGTACTCTACAACTCCGGTTATGTGCAATGCGTTTCCACTTCCAATGTGAAAACGCGTTCGCCAGAGCTGCATTGTACGCCGAATGCATTCCACTATTTCAGGATTGACCCCCAGGCATTTGAGGAGATATAAAATCAACTCATGAGAAGTTGAGTCAAATGCCTTGCGATAGTCGATCCAGGCCATTGACAGGTTGCGTTGATAGTAGATCGCATCTTGTGTGACACATCGATCAACTATCAAGTTCTCTTTGCAACCTGACAGGCCTCTTTTGCTGCCACGCTGTTCATATATCTGTTGCCATACAGGTTCTATCTCATGCAAAATACGGTTGTTTAAAATTTTTGTAAAAATTTTATAAACCGCATTCAAGCAGGTGATAGGCCTGTAATTCTTTGGGTCAGACAAGTCACCTTTTTTTGGTATCAGTACGGTTCGCCCTTCCACGAGCCAGTCTGGAATCGGTTCGTCAGCTCTAATGTACGATGTAAATATACGGGCCAGATGGAGGTGGGTAGAAGTAAACTTCTTCCACCAAAAGACATTTATGCCATCTGGTCCCGGGGCAGCCCAATTTTGCTGCCATTTAGAGCTGAACGAACTTCATTCACACTGACTGCAGGGCTCTCTTCATCAGCATTCTGTCTACGGTGTTCCCGACAGAATGCTTTAAAGTCGTGCAGAGCTGGAGTATTGGCGTTCACGTTTGGTTGATCTCCATACAACTCAGTCCAAAAAGCTTCCACCCGCTCAGGTGTTGGATAATTCCCGGTAACATCGGTCTTTGGTGTCAGAAAGCGTGAAGGGCTGGATCGAAACAACGAGTTGTCGACCAACCGCTTCAGCCTTTTCTCTAGTGACTTTTTGGCAGTCACTAGAGCCCGCAATTTATTGAGAGACTCTTCCTTGATGACAAGAAGAGTACTCTTATTCAGTGTGTGATGACGCCACCGAAGTTCAGCAGCAATGCGCCGAATTCGGGGCGTGTATGCTCTTTGAGTTGTTTCAAACTCAATCACACACTGAATGCGGGAGACCTGTTTCCGGGATCTGTCAATTTTGAGTCCAAGTTGTGAGATGCGCTGTCTCAACCTTGCCTCGATCGAGAGACAATGTCTCTCTCTCGGAAAAGCCGAAACTGCTGCACCATACACAACCTGGCTCACAGTGAGCAGGGTGGAATCCTCCAGGATGTTTGCACGGAGATCTTCATTTACCGCTTCTAGCTGTTGTTGGGAGTAAGTTATCTTTTTAGATATACTTACTTGCCGTCCTATAAAGGGATTGTTGTCATCCAAGGAGGAACGGCGTCGCTCTTGGTGTAATTGCGCCGGAAAGGAAAGTCTATTAGACTGCCTTCTATCCGGCACAAGCGATCTTCTATTACGCCGAAGATAAGCGGCATAATTACGCAGGTGTTTAGGCGTAAAATGCTCTAGCTCCGGATGCATATCACTCCAAAGAGTGTGCATCCGGGCCATATAACCGCTCACCCCCGGCTCGCTACGTTGGTAGCACACCAAGAGGTCGACTCGTAGTTCCTCCGTCCACTTAAAGAAAGTCCTTAAAGCGCCAGGGTCGTCATCGTTCATCGGGTCCGGCGTGCTCCTCCCACCTGATGAATGGTCCTCATCCGAAAAGGACCGGTTGTGGGGAGCACTTCTGAGATTACGCCTTGTTGTAACTCAGTATTTCAATGCAGTGGGTAGTTGGCCCACTGCATCGGCTACGTCGTTCGCCTACAGACCTGGTGTTATGGTCTGCGTTTCCCGCGATGCGCCGCTTGGAGGCCACGTAGCAAGCACCGCTATTATTATTATTATTATTATTATTATTATTATTATTATTATTATTATTATTATTATTATTATTATTATTATTACGAATGTCACTTGTATCAATATTAGCATCGTTAGGATTGATACCATTGATTTCGATATTGTCTTGATTATGGAGATAATTTTCTACTATTGTCTCATCAACGGATCCTCGTAATCGAATTAGCCTCATTCTTTTTGCAATAGTTGTAGATCGGCCTAGTTGCAACTTTTTTTTTGGCATGATGGGATTCTGTGAATGCATATAAAAAATTTTTAATAAATTAAAAAATCCATGAAGTCACCAATAACAAATATACTTTATTAAAATAAAATATATAATCAACGTGAATATATTAATTATACTAACTTTCATAAGTTGGAGGCCCTCTTCTTCATTCAACTAACTAACAAATACTAAACGTATCATAACCAATAAATACTAAACAAAACACAATCGATTAAATGACACACAGAATCTTTTTTGTTTTGAAACAAAAGATAGCGTAAATAAATGACATCTTTACATAACCTTTGAAAGATGAATAATTTTTAAACAAAAGATAGTAGCATAAATGAATGCCATATTTACATAACCTAAAAATGAATTAACAAAACCGTTGCTATAGACAACGGTCTAATAATTCATGTCACAACCTTGTGGATGCGTAGGTAGATGCGTGGGAGTGCGTAGGTGGATGCGTGGGAGGATGCGTGGGTGGATGCGTGGGAGTGCGTGGGTGGATGTGTGGGAGTGGGTGGGTGAATGCGTGGGAGGGTGTGTGGAAACGCGTTTATAAGCATTGAAGTGAAGTTAGACATTTTGCCGGTCCTTGTGCGCTCGAATATGAAGAAGAAGTGATGTTCATTTGTTTTCGTAGCAGAAACAAATGACTATCCACATAAATTTGAAAAAAAATGGTAAAAAGTTGATGGAATTCAAAAATGAATAGCCTAAAACCTTCTACAATTAATTCCGCGTTGAATGGTCATAGTCTCATGCCGATCGATCCAGTAGTTTTCAAGTTTATCGATAACAAAGAAAAAAAAAGTTGCTTATATATATATATATATATATATATATATATATATATATATATATATATATATATATATATATATATATATATTCATAAATCTATTTGTAAGTAAATAAATCATTTATTAAAAATCATTAGTTTCTTACTAAAATATTTTTTTTTAATACTAAAAGTAAGAGGCTTAACTGATTGGGCAATGTAAAAATTAATCGAAAAAGTTCGCCAAAAAAATATTTATTAACTTATTAAATCTATTTTAGTGAGAACAAATGTTGATTTAATCTTAATAGAGCTTGTTGAATAATAAAAATGTTTATTAAAAACTAATAAATGATCAATATAATATTTATAAACAAAAACATTGTTAATAATTTAAATTGGAGTTTTCTCCTAAAAAAGTCTCTTAAGATATTTTTTAAAAATTAATTTACTAATTTCTAGTACATCTTAGTTTATAATTTGGTTAAACGTTAATTTAAAAAAAATTGAAAACAATAATACAACATAGTAATGACTAATACGTATTAATTGTTTTCAAGTGTAATAAACAATTAGCCAGAGCATCGGCCAAGCAATGGCTGATAATTAAATCACATACCATTATATTATAATAAATATCGTACGGTAGCCGATGGCTTACCTAGACTAGGCCAGTACAAATCGCCAATGCTTGGCCGAACATTAAAGCCGATGGTTTACCGAGGCTAGGCCGATACAAAACGCTGATACTTGGCCGAGCATTTGTAGCCGTGCCTTGGCCAATGAACGGAAATCGTTGAGTATTGGCAACTTTGTATGGGAAGATGAACGGCTGAAAAATTGGTTCTTCATGCTATAATATATTATAATGTAGAATAATATATTATAGTATAACATTATAGTAAATAATATAATTGAGGTTATAATTAAGGATGGTTTTACTTGTATCACTGTAGAGTATGTTACAAGGGAGGGTGGAGAATCATTGTCTCTCCACTTTTTTCTCCACATTATGATCTCTCAACCCCGGCATTATAACTCTCAACCTCTTTTTTCGTGCCCACCCCTCTGCATGTCGGGATTTTTCATGCCCGACACATGTGCTGCGACTGTGGCTGACTTACGCGTTATAATCAGTACCTGCATTTGCATTACGGCCTTAAATAGTATGGACCCTGATAGCCAGAGTTTCAGACCAACAAAATTGGTGTCAGATAGTTGCCACCAACTTAGCTACAACTTGCGGTCAAGTTCCGAATTTGTAACTGTTGGCATCTAGTTGGCTACAAGTTTCTGAGAAAAAAAAGACCAACTTACTGCCGCAACTTGTCGCCCAATTTCTTGAGAAACTTGTCGTCAACTTGGTGTGAAAAAAGTTTCAAAAGCAGTTTTTGCTGACAACTTGGTGAACAATTCGATACCAACCGAGTTATTTCCAGGACTTGCTGCCAACTTGGTGACAAGTTGCGGCAGTAAATCAACAGACAGTTGCGACCAACTTGGCTATCAGGGGAGGTACTTCTATAATGACATTTTACCTCCATAGCTATATGGGAAAACTACAGAAAACCCGACCGATACAGAGGCTGGCAATGTAACGCACATAACACCGGTCAACACGATTTTTGGGTCTAACTTCTACATGTTAAATTTTGGTTTCTCCTACCACAAAAATAAGGAAAAAAATTTTTTTTCCGATTAAAGTTTGCTTTTGTAGAAACTAGGACAATTTTTCAATTTTTCGGCGAAAATGATTGATTTTTATGTTTTTTCTACACTTCCACTGTAAATTATAATTAGAAAACATTTTTTTAGATAGAAGAGTCTTTTTTATTCAAGATTTGTGATAAACAATGATATATAGATGTAAAATAACAAGAAATTAATGTCTAAAAGTGAATATTTTTCGTATTTCTTTTATGCTCGTATGAGCTCTCTCGTACTAAGCCCCAAATGTAATCTCCCATCATATTCTCGTTGTACTGCCCTTGATATCGCCGTTCAAAGTCCATCACATCTTGGTGAAAACGTTCTCCTTGTTCCTCGGAGTAGGCCCCCATGTTGTCTTTAAATTCGTCCAGATGAGAATGTAGCATATGAAGTTTATGAGACATTCTGCAGCCCATAACTTTAAAGCTTTCAAGCATTTTTTCAATCAATTCTGCATAGTTAATAGCTCTATGATTTCCAAGAAATCCATCAACTACTGCTTTAAAACTTTCCCAGGCTGGTTTTTCACGAGCATTGAGAAGCTTCGTAAAGTCATCACTCTTCATTATTTGTTTTATTTGCGGTCCAACGAAAATACCTCCTTTAACTTTAGCTTCAGATAATTTGGGAAAAAATCCCCTTAAATATTCGAAAGCTTTAGAGCTTGGATCCAGAGCTTTTACGAATTGCTTCATTAGCCCTAATTTTATATGTAACGGTGGCATTAATATGCTTTGAGGCTTTACGATTGGTTCCAACTTTAGGTTATGTTTCCCAATCTGAAATTCGACGCGATCAGGCCATTTACGCTATTGATAATGAACTGAGTCAGCTCTGCTGTCCCATAAACAAAGGTGACATGGGTATTTAGTATATCCACCTTGCATTCCCATCAAGAAACCAACCATTTTAAAATCACCGATCACTGGCCATTGGTATTCTGTGTATTTTAATTTTTCTAGTATGATTTTCACACTATCATAGCTTTCTTTTAACAATACAGAGTGTGCTAGAGGAAGACTAGGCAATTCGTTTCCATTGTGGAGCAGAACTGCTTTTAAGCTTTTTGAAGAGCTATCGATAAAAAGCCGCCAGTCAGATGCTACAAATGGTATTCCGATTTCATTAAACAAATCAGTCACGTTGTTGCAGTAACAAATACCGGCTTCTTTTGTAAAAAAACATGAAAAAGTTTTATGGCGCTCTCTTTGATCAGTTATTTTTACACCATCTTCAAGCAAGTTCCATTGCTTCAGTCGTGAACCTAGAATCTCTGCTTTATTCTTGGATAAGTTCAGGTCTCGTACTAAATCATTAAATTCACTTGAGCTAATAAAATGTGGCCCAAAACTTTGCGATTTTGTCATGAAATCACTACCATCAGTGTTGGTTAGTAGTGCACTGGATCCTGTTGAACTTTGTGACGCTTGAACTTCAAAGCCATCTAATTCTGAACGTGCCGGCACAGGCAAATTTTCGTCGTGAGGTATCGGAGATGATGTTGAAGGAAGATCAGGATAAAAAATCTTTTCTGCATTTTTACCAGATCGACGCTTACTTGGATTAACCATACAAAAATAACAGTCATGGACGTGATCACTAGGTTCCCTCCAAATCCTTGGCATCGCAAACTTCATGTGTCGATTTTCTCCTCGATACCAAGCTAGAAATAACAAAATTACAACGGGTGTAATTAAAATTTGCTCGACAATTTTAAAAATCTTAAATTTTGATTTTTTACCTTCTAAAGTATTTTTACAACTAACGCAGGCGAAGTGAGGCACCCAATTTTCATTTTGATTACTGATTTACAGGTTAAAATAGGCTTCATAGGCTTCGCAAAGTTTTAAATTTGTTAATAAAGCGAATTTTTTACTTCTAACTTTAATAAATTCACCGCAAATAAAACAAAATGAATCAACATCATTTTTACACTGTTTTGATGCCATTTTCCAACTGAGTCATACACAAATATAGTTGTTACAGCTGTAATAAACAAGTTAACATTCACTACTGTGCCTCTTACAAATAATAATACAGTTTACTTTCGGGTTAATCAAAGTGCTGCCATCTTTTGTTCATGAAATGAATTAAATCATACTTATCGTCATAAATTAGATCAAAGCAAACTTTATGAACTAAATATGAATATTTAAGTGTTTTTCAGTGTCTAGAATCAGAATTTAAGCAAGAGAACAGAAACCCAAAAAAAATATTTTTTTTGTTGACCTGTGTTATAATCTTAGTTTATAATCATTGAAAAATATTGGTGCGCGCCGAAATCGAACCCTGGCCCCACTCTTTCGAAATGCAGGTACCGAGCCGATTAGGCTATTGCCAACCTCTTAGTAAATAATATATATTTTAATGCTTATATATCGCGTTCCAGATACCATAAAGGCGTATACCGGCAAAAGGTCCTGGTGAAAAGCCATAAGGGCGTATAAAAAATTTTTTTTTGGGAATCAACTTATTTTTACCTGAAACGTCGAGAAATACAAAAAAAAATTTTTCTTCAAACTAAAAATTTTTTTGGACTTAGAAAGAAAACAGAATTTTTATTATACGCCCTTATGGTTCCTGGATGCCATAAGAGCGTATGAGTTTTATACGCCCTTATGGCATCTGTAACGCGATGTTATAATAATCTGAAATTATAAAAAATGTTCATTATTTCATTAAAATTGCTGTTTACCGTCATAATCATCAATAATAAAATAATAATAATGTTTTTTTTTTTATTTTGTATGAAGGCTTTACCGGTGTATTGGATGCTTATGCAATCGAAAACAGCTGCTGCGTATCGGACTGGTTTGCAATTTTTTAAAACTCAAGTGGCCTCCCATATTGTTCCTGATAATGTAATGACCGACTTTGAATCGGGTTTAAAAGCTGCAGTAAGAGTAATATACCCGGAAGCGCATCATAATGGTTGCTTCTTTCATTTTTGCCAAGTAAGTTCAACTATTTATTTGAAAATAAAAAATTAGGAAAACGGTTGACCCTAAAGGCCATTCCTGCAACTTCCCGCTAATTTCATACTTAAGCGCTCAAAATTGCACTTATAACGTTTTTGAGCTCTTCGAGCTCAAAAATATAATTTTTGTATCATTTTGAGCTCTCCGAGCTCAAAAGTTTGGTAGATGTTTAATAAAACACTATTTTTTGAATTTTCAAACCGCAATAACTTTTGAATGAATGAAACGATTTTCACACGGTTGGCGGCAATCGATGTAGTTTTTTGAGTTCTATAAAAAATTTAGAACAAAAAAATTGATCTTATGAAATATTTCGGAGTTATTACAAAAAAACACTTTTTTCAATTTTTTTCGACAACGATGTCTCACGAACGCATCAACCGATTCTGACACACTTGGTGGCGATCGATGCGGGTTTTCAAGGTTGAGAGCTTCTCAATTTTTGAGGTCGATCGGTTCAGCCAATTCGGAGATATTTGGAAAAAACTAAAGAAAACAACTTTTTTTTGCAATTTCTCGAAATCTACTGGTCCGAATTGATTCCAACTTACAGGAAATCTAAGTATGGCGAAGCCCTTTCGAATGTCACCAACTGCGATCAAATCGGTCAAGCCGTTCAGAAGTTATAAGAGGTTTACACACACACACACACACACACACACACACACACACACATTTTTCTAAAACGCGGTAAAACCAATAACTTCCCGATTTATCGAAAATCATTGATTTTCTGAGCGGGTAGTTGAAAAAATTTTTTTGGGCATTTCAATGTTAGTACTGATGAAAGTATTCCTAACGAGAAATTAAGTGATATCAAGCCAAACAAACGCTACGTTATATATGGGGCATTCCATGCCAAATCGACCACTTTTGAACCCGACCCTTTTCGATTTTTCTGAAATTTTGGTATCTTTCTCTACCCTATTGAAAATAATTTTCAGAATTTTTTCAAATTTTTTTACCCAACCAAAAAAAAGTTACGAGTTATTCAAAAAAGACAGCATTTTTTTTTAAATAACCATAACTTTTTTAAAAATAAACTTATTGGGATCATTTTTTTTTTAATTTTTGTTTTTAAATGTACTTTTCAGAAAAAAAATTTAAATAATAATTCGCATTCATATTTAACGTTTTTTTTGAAAATTTTGGAAAAAAACGAAAATTTCGGGATGATTGACATTTTTGATTGTCGATTTTTTTTTTTTATAAAAAACTTCAGTATTTTCTGCGAATGTCCTGAAATTTTCAAAGTGGTATTTTTTTTCTTTCTATTTTTTATTTAGAAATGAAAAAAAAAATTTTTTTTAATGTTTGTTTTTCGTTATACCATTCTGAAAATTTTTTAGCAGATTTAGAAAACTTTAAAATCCGAGAAAAATAAATAAAAACTAAGATTAAAAGTGACAATAATTGATAAGATTTGATTATTTTCCAATAAAGTTAGATAAAAAATTAAAAGAAGCATTGAATTTTTTTTTCGTATTTTTTTTTTTCAAAACTACATGCAAAAACAAAAAAATGAAATAGTTGTTCGGTCTGAAATGGTTGTTATATATGTTACGTCCCGGTTTCCTCACAGGTTTGTAGGTAGCCGGTAGAACAACTAGAGCTGGAGATAAAGATGTTACGACCTCCAGAGTCGTAAGTAGAGGTTCTCGAATTAACTCCGAAATAACTAACTTCGGTGAATTTAATTAACAAATAGCTTTATTTAACTATTTAAAATACACGTTTAATTAATATGATTTGACAACTGCCGTGAAGTACGTAATGGTATTTCGTAACCGGAATTAATAGTCTCACGACAAGTATAAATTATGAAGAGTCTTAAGTGCGTAACTTTAAGATTAAGAAGAGCCCCGAACTACCCGTGCACCCTGCTTATATGTCCTCGTCCAAGGGCCGCGCCCTGGGAAGAGTAGGGTTGCGTATCGGGCCCCGAACGTCCTGTTCTCCTGAGTTGATGTGCGTGGCGTTTCCGAGGCCCACTCGGATGACGCACGCTGACTCAACTCCAGAGTCCAGGACACGCGAGCGTTCGTTATCGTTTGTTTATTTAGAACATTCCTCGAATGTTCTCGAATACCTTGTGTACTCAACGCTAGTTGTCTTACAATGAATCATTCTAGTTTTTCTATTAACATTCTTCGAGAGAAAATGTTAATGTGAACTTAAAAATCTTCTGTTTACTCAGGTGTTGGCTGAGTTTCACTTTTCTTATCATTTTCTATTTCTAATATTTTAGTATTTAATATTTAACATTTGGAATTCTTTACTTATCATTTTACATTATTATTTATAAAATAAGAATATTTATGAAATTATAGTATAATTATTAGAGTTTTGAATTAGCGCGCGTATTTACTATAGAGACATCTGCGAATGCAGGTGGGGACGTAACACGACCCTCCCTCTAGACAAGCGTCCCGCTTGTTACTTAGGGGGTGTTGAATGTAATATCTACTATAAATAATTGAAAATTATTTCGCGCGTTATGCATTGTCCTAAAAAAAATTTTTCAGGTGTTTGCCCTCTCCCAGTAGACTCGCGTCCCCGTGTGTCAAGGTTTACTTCCGAAAAAAAAATTTTTCAGGAGTTTGCCCTCTCCCAGTAGACTCGCGTCCCTGTGAGTCAAGGTTTACTTCCGAAAAAAAAAATTTTTCAGGAGTTTGCCCTCTCCCAGTAGACTCGCGTCCCTGTGAGTCAAGGTTTACCTCCGAAAAAAAAGTTTTTCAGAAGTTTGCCCTCTCCCGGTAGACTCGCGTCCCTGTGAGTCAAGAGTTACTCTACTGATTTCGTAATAACTATTTTACCTGTCATGGGATTCTTTTGTAAATCTTTCTTAATTTTCTTTAAATGGTAAAGTAGTTATCGAGTTTTGTAATTATTTTACGTTTATTTTTGTAACATCGAATTGCTCACTACGTACTTATTTTTCTCTCTAAGTATTTGTCTGTTTAAAATTTATTTTACGCTTTACCGGAATTTTAGTAGTAATACTCTTTTTACTTAATGCTTCTAATTTTATCATTACATATTTATTTTAGTGATTAAATGTATAATTTTACTTTGGATATCTTTGGGCCTCTCAAAGGTCCTAATCTCCTTATTTTCGGAAAGGAAATAAACGTACTTATGTTTTATCTTTTTTTTATCACTTAAGCTATTAGTCGAGACGTCTACTGCTAAATTAGAAAAAAAAATTTTATGCATATATTTATGAAAATTGTTATAAAATATTTTATATGTTCCCTTTTATTTATTCGTGATTACTATTAATGTTAAGGTTAACGTTTGTTATTTATTTATCTGATTACTGTCTTTATTTTTTTGTTTCCTGAAAGAGAGTTAGTTTTTATTTTTCTGAAAAAAATTTGTTTCTCGTCATATTTTCTGTTTTACATGTACTTATTATTGTTTTATAGTTATTTTTGTTTATATCTTGAATTTATAATTTCCGATTTATCGTTTATTTTTCTTTACTTTCCTGTATCTTTAGGGAGCGAATAGAAAGAAGAGAAAAAAAATTTCTTGATGATAACGAGAGAGACGAGAAGATATGAAAAATAATTGTTTCTAAATTGATTTTGGTATTTTGTGTATGTTTAAAAAAAATTTTTATTTATGTATTCGAAAAGGAAAGGGTTCTTGAGAGAAGGAAAAAAAATTTGTCACCACGTGTTTGTAGTTGTCAATTTTTTTTTTTTTTTAATTTTTATCGTTAAATTTAAGAAATATTCATTCACGTAAGTGTGTTCCTGTATGTATGCTGTAATTTTTACATAAAAAAAATAATAGGGAAAAAAAAATGATTTGTTGCGATTTTCAGATAAAAAAAGTTTCGCTTTTTATGCGTTATATGATTTGTTAAATTAATCGCTCTTTGCTATTAATTAACTTTATGTTCGATATTTCATTGTTTATTTAATATTTTTGTATATATATAAAAAAAATTATTTATTATTTGTTTTTTCCTTTTTGTCATAAAAAATTTTATTTGAGGGAAGCGTTAAAATTTGTGCGTAAGAGTGGGGTGGTTACTGCGCATAATGTTATGCATTGGTTTCTGTAGTTAGTGTTGTTTTTACTCTATTTGCGCATCACCTGAATGGGGATGTATTTTCGGTGGTGGGGCTTTTTCGCATTCTTTTATGTTGACTAATGATAATGTAGTAAAATTTGTCGCTGCCGCGCCGCAATCATATGCAATGAATGCACTTGTTGTTGTGGCTAGCATCAATAAGATTGTCAAAACTTTGACCCTGTCCATTGTTACCTGTAAGAGAAATGTATCTATGGTAATTTCTTCTTTACTAATTGCACTAATTATCGCGTTTTTATTAATGTGCTATTTTTGCTCTGTCACAATGGACTATTTTTCTTTTTCCCTGTGTTATTTCTATTTCAATATCATTTTTATCTGGGAATATTTCGGTAATTTTATATGGACCTAAATAATTATCATCAAATTTGCCTGTCTTTTGATTTTTGACTAAATAAATGTTTTGACCTATTTTAAAATTTATTGGATGTATATTTTTATCATATCTAATTTTTGATTTTTGTTTTGCTTTTTCTAGATTTTCTCTAGCTTCTTTTTGAGTTTCTAACAGTCTCGTTGCGTGATTTTTGACATAGTCAGCGTACGTAGGTATGTCGTCTAGATAAGAGAATTCTGATGGTAAACGAGCTTCTTTTCCAAACACTAATTTATAAGGTGTAAATTTTGTACCTTCGTGTACACTAGTATTATATGCTAATGTCGCTTGTGGTAACCATCGGTCCCAATCATTTTTAGTTGTGTAATGTTTGATATAATCTGTTAGAACTTGATGACTTCGTTCTAAACCACCGTTTGCTTGTGGTCTAAACGCGGTTGTTTTTATTTGTTTAATTTTAAATGTTTTTGCTAAACAAGTCATAACTTTTCCTATAAAAGCTTGACCTTGATCGGTTAAAATAACTTTTGGACATCCGAATTTACATATAAAATGTTCTACTAAGGCTTCTGCAATATCTTTAGCAGTCATTGTTACTAATGGTATCGCGAAACAAAATTTTGAAAGATCGTCCTGCATGGTTAGAATATAAGAATAACCATTTGCTGACGTTTTATTCGGAACTACTATATCTAATGCTAATTTATCCCAAATTTGTGCTGATGTATCTGTAATTATCATCGGCTGTTTTGTTTTTATTCTTACTAATTTCTTTTTCTGACAACTTATGCATTTGCGTACAAAGTCTTCTACTTGGATTTTTATATTATCCCAAAAATATCTCTGTCTAATTCTATTGTATGTCTTTGTCACTCCTTTATGACCTGCCATTGGAGTTTCATGATTTTCTAACATGATTTTATATCTGTCTTCCACCGGAGGAATTATAATTAAATCTCTACAAATTGTGAATTTAATTTCTGTTCCTGCAAAAATTTTAGTGATAATACTTTTTATTTTAGACCAAACGGTTTCATTTAAGTTACTTCGACCTTGTGAAACGCTAATTGTTTTAATATTATTATTTAGTAGATAAGTCTTTAGATTTTTGAAAGATTTTAAATAGTCTAATTCTGTCGGATTATCTTTGTTATTACTTTGTGTTACTAAAGCGATTACCTTTTTTCTAGAAGTACCCATTTTAATTATATCACCCAATTTATATGTACTATTTGGCTTTAATTTATTTAAATATCCCAATTCTATAAGTTTCTTACCGATATCGCTATGTACTGTACCGTCTGCATTTATAAAACATAAATAACTATTTTTCTGCATTTCTAAATTATCTTTTGTTTCTAATATATTTTCGTTACTAAAATCGTCTGAAATATTCGAAAAATCTGAGTCTGTTGAATTATCATCCGAATCATTATCATCTTCGGGTGAATCGTCATTATTGTCGTCAGGCGGATCGTTGTCGTTGTCTATAGGTCGAGCGTTATTATCGTCACTAAGTTGATCGTTGTTGTCATCACTAGATCGATCATTATCGCTGCCATTAGGTTGATCATTGCTAATTTCACCACCCAATGCTACTGCATTATTTATATTATTAGTCTTTTTTGTATGAGGATCTAATTGTTGCGAATTTATTCGGTTACTATTATCGTCATTTTGTCTGTCATCGTCGGAATCGTCTATGTATGAAGCGTTTATTGTTCGATTGGAATTGTTTTGAGTTTCGTTTAATGTTGTATTTTCTTTTTCGGGATTTTCTGTATCTGGAATGGGTAAATTAGGATTTTCGGGTTCTGTTTGTACGTCGATACGATCGAAATTTATTTGATTTTGAGCTTGGCTCGTTTTTTGTGAATTTGAATCTTTTTTGGAATTTAGTGGGATTAAAGGATTTATGTTTTTAGCGATATTATTTTCAGCTATTGTTGATAATTTTCTTTTTGTTTTCTGAATTTTATTTGTATTTGAATTACCGTTATTATTATTTTTGAGTGCTTTTAACGTTACCATTATGTCTGGTAATTTGATGTTTTTTTGTCTTTTTGTAATTTTATTGTTAAATTGTTTATTTTGAATTTTCTTTGAAAGAGTCTGTATTATTTTTGGTGTATGTTTATGTATGTGTGTATGTGTGTTTGTGTTGTCTGATCCACATGTACATGTTTTCGGTTTTCTCTGTCTCGTTGACCTGCGTAACGGCGGAGGATCATTAGTCTTTACCGTTTGAACTATCTCTTTTCTATCGTCTTTGTTAAAGTCTATTTGTTTGTCTGTTATTTTATTTTCTGTCTGTTTAATAAGCGTTAAAGGTAATTGTTCAACAGATGGATCTACTGTCATTGACTGTGTCGCGTTTGAAATTTCTTGTATGTCTTCTGTAGACATATTATTGTCATTATTATTATTAATAATAGCTTTAACTGTTATATGTTGCGGGTGATCGCCACCTGCGTCTGAGGACCACGGTATGGCGCCTCCCATATCTTCTACTTTACGTTTAACTAATTTATTCGGTGTTCTTTGAGAAATTGGAATTGTTTCTATAGGAGATTCTGAACTTATATCGTTTGAATTATTTGAATATATTTTAGATTCTACGATTTCTGATTCTTCAGTATTTGATTCGTCATCTGAAGTATCGATAATTCTAAACGTCGTTTTACTAATATTTTTATTAATTCTTTTACGCGTACGAAATATTGGAGACGGTGTAAAATCCGCGAACTTTTGTGTTCTCTTATATTGAAGAGGAATAAATCTATTTTTGAATTTATTATTTTTAATTTTTGTATTTACGTTTGGAGTAAATTGTGTAGATGTCGTTGGTATATCTGTGTTTTCTGTAGGTGGTAATGTAGGTTCTGTGATTTTTGTGTTTTTGGATTTTTGTGTTTGAGGATTTTTGGATAATGGATTCTGTTCTTGTGAATTATTTTTATTTGAAGATTTATTTGAATCTTTATTTATGTATGATAAGTCGAAGTCAGTCATGTCTGATTCTTCGTCTGATAATAAAACTTCATTATTTCTAATGAGTTTCTTTCTTAACGTTAGTGCGTCAATTACATTACCCGATACTGATGATGATGATTCATCAGAATAGTCAGGTAAATTGCTTACATTACCTACCATGCTAAATTTATTTTCTGTATTTGATGATTTTGAATCATTATTTGATTTATCGTTTTGATTATTATTATTTGATGAATTTTTATTTTTGTCTGAATTCATTTTGTTATCCGTATATGCTAAATTTAATTTTGGATTTATGTTTTTGTTTTTGTTATTTGATTTATCGATAGGGTGTGAAATAAACCGTTTTTCGTTTTGGTCGGAGTTTTCACTAATCCTAACTTTATTTGATCCCTTTGAAAATGACCGTTGATTTATAGGGTAGCTACTCCTATTTTCATCGCGTATTTCTAAAGGTATTTCGACTGAGGCGCATGGCTCAACCGCCTGAATATCTGTTTCAGGTTTAGAATTTTTATTTGAATTTTTATGAACGAACGCATTAGCTATCTGAATCTTTTTGTCAGATTTTTGCCTTTCGACTGGGTCGTTTGATCTCGCCGCCTGAGTGCTTTCATCAGGTAAAATCGCGATTTTATTAGCCTCCTGGTTCTTTTTGCCAGTAAATGAGGTCCTTTCGACTGAGTCGCTTAACCCCGCCGCCTGAGTGCTTTCATCAGGTGAAATTTTTGAATTCGTATTGCTAATCCCGTGCACTGAATTAGTAACGATTTTTGAAAATTTATTTTTAGTTTTTGAATTTATTTTTGAATTTTTGTCCGAATTATTTGTTTCTGAGTGGATAGCCACTTTCGGTTTCTTTGTAATTTTGATCTCAGAACCTGATGTATCGGTTGTTCTGAGTCTCGCGATTCCCGGTTTGCCCGTGGGTCGCCATTTAAATTTTATTGGATAGGCTTCGCGTTTTTCTGTTAACGGATTACGAGACAAGGCGTCGGCATTTGTATTTTTCTTACCTGCTTTGTATAATACAGTATATTCGAATTCTTTAAGACGCTCTCGCCATCTCATTACACGAGATGTTGGGTCATTCATAGAGTTTACCCACACTAAAGGTCTGTGGTCAGTAACGAGAGTGAATTCTTTACCGTAAATATAAGGCCTAAAAGTTTTCATACCGAATAGAGCTGCAACCATCTCTTTTTCTGTTGTAGAGTAATTTTTCTCGTGTTTATTTAGTACACGAGAGGCTGCTGCTACTATTTTATCTTCACCTATTTTACCCTGAGAGAGAATTGCACCAACTGCGTAGTTAGATGCATCGGTCGTTAAAATAAAAGGTTTTGAAAAATCTGGATATTGCAGTATTGGAGCTGTACACAGTTTATCGCGTAAAGTTTCGAAAACTTCCTGGTGTTCAGGAGTCCAGATAAATTTTGCGTTTTTACTTGTAAGATCCGATAATGGCTTAGCTATTTTTGCAAAATCTTTTATGAAACGTCGATAATAACCAGCAAGTCCGAGAAATTCTCTTACTTGTGTGGTACTAATGGGTCTTTTGTATTCTTTAATTGCTCTAATTTTCTCGGGGTCAGGTTTGACACCGTCGGCAGAAATGAGATGACCTAAGTAAATGACTTCTTTTCTTAGAAATTCGCATTTATCGGGTTGAAAACTTAAGTTAGCTTTACGTAAACGTTCTGCTAGTCTTTCGAATTTAGAAGTGTGCTCTTCGAGAGAACGAGCATAAATAACTATATCATCTAAATAAACAAATAAATCTACGCCTTGTAAACCGCGTAATACTAAATCCATTAATCTTTGAAATGTTGCAGGTGCATTTTTAAGTCCAAATGGCATTCTGTTAAAGTGATAATGACCACGAGGAGTTGTAAATGCTGTTTTATGTTTATCTTTTTCATCTACTTTTATTTGATAAAAACCTGATTTTAAGTCGAAAATTGAAAAATAAATTGCACCGCCTAATTGATCAAGTATATCATTAATTAGGGGCAATGGATATGCATCGCCAATAGTTTTCTCATTTAATTTACGATAGTCAATTACTAGTCTGTATTTTATTCTGCCTTGAGAATCTTTTTTCTTAGGTATGATAAATAAAGGTGAATTGTATGGAGAGGTAGATGGTTCGATAACATCCATTGACAGAAGTTCAGTAATTTGTCTTTCGATTTCCTCTCTATGTGAAGGAGGATGCCTATATTGTCTAGTATTTACCGGTATATCGTCTTTAGTAGGTATGATATGTGAAGCTACTGATGTTGCTTGCAAATTTTCTCCCGGAATGCTAAAGAGGTCAGCATATTTTTCGATTAATGAAATTATTTCTTTACGCTCTTCATCATTCAAATGTTCTAAACGCAAGAGACTTAATACATTATCAACGCGATTTTCCCGGGCCCTGGTACTTTTATTATCTTGTTGATCTGTTTCATCTTGCGGTAAGGAAGTGCTACCTTCTTCGCTTGTTTCAAAAGGATACAAGGAGATTATTGGCACTTTTACTTTGACACTTTTACTAAGAGTATTTATTGCATACAAATGAGCTATACCATTACGATTACTAACTATTGCTTCTCCAGCAAAAATACCGTCACCTAAATCTATACGAGGCACGTATCCTTCACTAAGATTGTTATCTACTCGAACAAACATTGCTGTTTTAGTTCTAGGTTTTAAGACAATATACTGTTCTTCTGTTAATGAGATTTCTAAATTATTTAATTTTGTGAAAGTTACTGTATTTTTGAACCAAATCGATTATGCCGCCTTGTTCGCGTAAAAATTCCATACCGATTATGCCTGTGTAATCTAAAGGAAAATCATCTGAGATTACATGAAAATATGTGTTTTTATTAAAAATTTGAATTTGTGTTCTACCGAGTGTAATTGCTTCTGAAACTCCGTTTAAATTGTAACAAAATGAATCATCGATTAAATTTTTATTTTTGACTTCGCTATATTTGATTAAATTTAAATTACACCCAGTATCTAATAAAATTTTTCCGTAACTTGAAATTATATCTTTTGATTTAATCATTATGGATGTAGGCTTGTAATCCGATGACATTGCGCCTACGAAATATGTTTTTGAAGGCTTTCTTATTTTTAATTTTGGTTCTGGCACTGCTGGGGTAACGCGTTTCCCCCTGATGTGCCTGGAGGGGAAAACGTTTGTCCGTTTCCCTGTGCCGCTTGAAGTCCAGCTTGTTTACCTAGGTCATAACTTCTCTTACGACATTCTTTTTCTACGTGCCCGAAATTTTTACAGTAATCACATTGCGTTTGACTACTATTATTATTATTATTACTTTTATTTTTATAGTAATTACCGTTGGAACTAGAATTGTTTTATTATTATTTCTGTTATGGTTATTATTTTTGTTATTTCTGTTGTAATTATTATTATTATTATTATTTTTAGAATTTTCGCTCTTTAAATATCTACAATCTCCTCTATTATGATTATTTCTCTTACAAAAATCGCAATATTTATTTGTCCCGTTTGAATTTGTTTGGGCATTTTGTTTATTATTTTGTGGATTGTTTGTTTGATCTGTAGTTTGGTTATTTTGTATTGCGTGACAGTCTGTATTGTTAAAAGTTTTAAACATGTTATTTATATTACTCATTGACTCTAATGTCTTTTCCGTATCTGATGCTGCTTTAGCAGCGGTCTGAAGGTCTACGTACTCTGCTTGACGCAGGTATATTGCTATTTGTGGGAACAATCCGGCTAAAAGGTTTGGATTGCCATTTCTGAAGCTAATATTTTCTTTTCATTTTTGTTTATACCTGTTGAATCATCTATTTCTGCTAATGTTTTTCTCAAATGTTCATCTACTCTAAAATGAAAGTCCATAACACGTTCGTTAGGCTTCTGTTTAAATTGGTTAAATTCGTTTAGCCAAACAGAAACTTGTTTGCTACGACGATAATTCAAATTTAAGAATGTAATTAATTGATCTACTGTATTTATTTCTGCATTTAATAGTCGAACTAAAGGTCCGCCTTTACATTTTGAGATTAATAATCTAACTAATACTTTTTCGTCTACTTCGCGAATATAAGCTTTTGCGTCAGTACATACTTTCGTGAATGATTCTACTGGAATTGTCGATCCGTCGAATTCGGGGATAGTCTTAAGAAAATAGTCAAATTTATTTAGATTTGGGGTACCGAAAATTTGAGGGTTAGCTCTTTGTTGTGTTTGATTTTGTGCGTTTAAATCATTTTGAAGAGTTTTTATACTATCATTAATTAATCGTTGACAATTTTGTTCAAAACTATTTTTCATTTCCTCTCTCTCTGTTAATAATTCTTGAATTTGTTGTTCTAGGGCCTGTATTTTACCCGTAGTTTCTGCTATAGTCGTTTCCATAGCTTCGGTGCCGTTAGTCATTGTGGAAATTTAATAATAAAAAGAAAATTTTACGAGAGAAAAAAAGAAAAAAAATTTGAGCGATAATCGAGATTGTAAAAAAAACAATAATATTTTTGGGTTGACGAGAAACAAATATTCAGAAAAATAAATGACTTACTACTTAGGAGTAATTATATTTTGAAGTTCTCGTTTTTGACCGGGCTGATGGTTGTCGGCTTATCTATTCTGTCCTTGGGCGTTGGCTGTCGGTGTTGTCCTAGGTCTGGGCTGCACTGCGATGTTGATGGCTTCTTCTTGATGTTTTATCTTCGATGTATTTTGTTGCACTTTTTTTTATTTAATTTTTGTTTTATCGTTTTTATGTGTTTACGATAAAAAATTTTGTTAATTTATTAAAAATTTTGTTAAATTTTTGATTTTTAATTTTGAACTGCTCTTCTTTTTAATTCCAAAAAAAAATTTTTACGTTTTTGGAATAAAATCACTGTTTAATTAATTTTTGAATTAAGTGTATTTAAAAAATTTGTTAATTTTAGAGTCGTTTTATAAGCACTTGTTTTCACTTTTGTAGTTTACTCACTCGTTTGAGAAGAAAAATGTTCTGATTTTTGTGACGTTTTCGATGGAGATCTCTGGATGATGTTGAGTTAATTTTTCCGTAAAGGAAAAAAAAATTTTCGCCAGTTTCTTCGGAGCGTGTTCGAATCCGTCCGCTGCCACCAATTTATTTATATTATTAGTTGTTACGTCCCGGTTTCCTCACAGGTTTGTAGGTAGCCGGTAGAACAACTAGAGCTGGAGATAAAGATGTTACGACCTCCAGAGTCGTAAGTAGAGGTTCTCGAATTAACTCCGAAATAACTAACTTCGGTGAATTTAATTAACAAATAGCTTTATTTAACTATTTAAAATACACGTTTAATTAATATGATTTGACAACTGCCGTGAAGTACGTAATGGTATTTCGTAACCGGAATTAATAGTCTCACGACAAGTATAAATTATGAAGAGTCTTAAGTGCGTAACTTTAAGATTAAGAAGAGCCCCGAACTACCCGTGCACCCTGCTTATATGTCCTCGTCCAAGGGCCGCGCCCTGGGAAGAGTAGGGTTGCGTATCGGGCCCCGAACGTCCTGTTCTCCTGAGTTGATGTGCGTGGCGTTTCCGAGGCCCACTCGGATGACGCACGCTGACTCAACTCCAGAGTCCAGGACACGCGAGCGTTCGTTATCGTTTGTTTATTTAGAACATTCCTCGAATGTTCTCGAATACCTTGTGTACTCAACGCTAGTTGTCTTACAATGAATCATTCTAGTTTTTCTATTAACATTCTTCGAGAGAAAATGTTAATGTGAACTTAAAAATATTCTGTTTACTCAGGTGTTGGCTGAGTTTCACTTTTCTTATCATTTTCTATTTCTAATATTTTAGTATTTAATATTTAACATTTGGAATTCTTTACTTATCATTTTACATTATTATTTATAAAATAAGAATATTTATGAAATTATAGTATAATTATTAGAGTTTTGAATTAGCGCGCGTATTTACTATAGAGACATCTGCGAATGCAGGTGGGGACGTAACATATAGAATATGTAAATTATTTAAACGTGTCAAAAAATAAAGTCACATTCTGTAGAAGTCAACTGTTTAAAAATCATTCAATAAAAATGTTTTTATCTACTGTGTGAATGAAAATAAATTCAAACAAATTTTGTTTTAAATTAACTGCCCTAAACTTTTTGAAAGTTCATGCGTTGCTCTAAAATGGGCCAAATAACAATTTCATTTTTTTGTTTTTGCATCTAGTTTTGGGATAAGAATACGAAAAAATAATTCAATGCTTCTCTTAATTTTTATCTAACTTTATTGGAAAATAATCAAATCTTATCGATGATTGTCACTTTTAATTTTAGTTTTTATTTTTTTTTCTTGGATTTTAAAGTTTTCTAAATCTGCTAAAAAATTTTCAGAGTGGTATAACGAAAAACAAACATTAAAAAAAAATTTTTTTTTTCATTTCTAAAAAAAAAAAATAGAAAGAAAAAAAATACCACTTTGAAAATTTCAGGACATTCGCAAAAAATACTGAAGTTTTTTATAAAAAAAAAAAATCGAAAATCAAAAATGTCAATCATCCCGAAATTTTCGTTTTTTTCCAAAATTTTCAAAAAAAACGTTAAATATGAATGCGAATTATTATTTACATTTTTTTTCTGAAAAGTACATTTAAAAACAAAAATTAAAAAAAAATGATCCCAATAAGTTCATTTTTAAAAAAGTTATGGTTATTTAAAAAAAAAAAGCTGTCTTTTTTGAATAACTCGTAACTTTTTTTTGGTTGGGTAAAAAAATTTGAAAAAATTCTGAAAATTATTTTCAATAGGGTAGAGAAAGATACCAAAATTTCAGAAAAATCGAAAAGGGTCGGGTTTAAAAGTGGTCGATTTGGCATGGAATGCCCCATGTATATATACAAATACAGTAGAACCTCGATAACTCGAACCTCGTTAAATCGTACCCCTCAGTAAGTTGAAGAAAAATGCGATTCCCTTCCGTTCAGACCCATAATACGCGATATTTCGAACTTTCTTGACTCTATAATTATAGAGTCAAGAGTTATAACTCGAACAATATATTCCACCCATGAAGTATTATTCATCTAAATTTAGACTCTATACCTCGAAGTTCCAAAGAAAGACTCGGTATGTCGAAGTAAGAAATTTTGATGATGTCATCTTGTACATTTATGCACTGATAGAAGGATTTATTTGTATTAAACAATATTTGTTAATTATTAACAAATCATTTATTAGGGACCATTTTTTAGTATCGAACAAATATTTCTTAGTATTTAAAATGATTTGTTTGTATTTAATAAATCTGATATTAATTTATTAAATATTAATAAATCTTTTTAAATACTAAGAAATATTTGTTTAATACTAAAAAGTGGTCTCTAATAAATGATTTGTTAAATATTAACAAATATTTTTAACTATAAACAAATCCTTCTATCGGTGTGTTTTTCCTTATCGCAAATTGAAGGTATATATTTAAATTAATAAATTTTATAACATAAATTTCATACATTATATTGAAATAAATAATGTTGACGTGACTTGAATTAAATGCCTTTGTAGTTCAAAATTTTATTTATTACAACCTTTATAGGTACCAGTTCTACGAAATCCTCTATAACTCGAATTTTTTTGCCTCTCTCTTGGAGTTCGAGTTATCGAGGTGCTACTGTATAACCATTTAGAAAGTTTCTCAGTTATTTTCAATTTAATTGACTTGACTATGAGTTCATGTAAATTTGAATGATTCTGAAATTATGATAATATCAGGGAGTATCGACATATTATGTAATGTCTTTTTTTTTTCTAAAGTATTGAAAAAATTATTCGTCAACCATTTTTCAAAAACACAAGTTTTATTGCAGTTTGCATTATAAAATCTACCTTCAATTTCAATCACCAAATAATCTATTTCTTCTTTGCATACTTTAAACGCAAAGGCTATATTCTACTGTAGTTTAAGGAGACCCAGTGGTCTAGCGGCCTAAAATTTAAGCTATTTTAAAAATTTTATTTCTATATAATGGTAATGCCATTAGTACACGGAAAGAAAATTGTACGAAAAATTACAATGAAAACATCGTAATTTTTAGTATAGGACATTGCAGTGCCGGACCAGAACTCAAACATCGTAATTTATACGATGCAACATCGTAAATTTCTATCACTCAAATTAAAAAGAGGTTTAGGTCACCGAAAAAATAATTCTGCATCATCCAGGAATCGAACCCGGTGTCCTCTCCGCCTCAAGTCCAAGGTTTATCCCCTCATGCTATCGGAGGGAATATCTAAAGTTTCTGTTCAGTCACATAATAAGACCCTCGATACAGTAGTTGGTCATCTTTCGGTGGTGGCGTCGCAAACTACTAGACTCTGTCTCTCTTTTATTAAAACATATAGTATGCGTCCTTATTCACTTGCTCTTACGGAAAAAAAATTTACTAAATAACATCGTAATTTTCAATAATTCAAATTGTATTCTGTAGACGGCAGCATCGTAAAAATCGAGATACTGAAAGTCTAGTCCTGGATTACGATGTTACTATAGTAATTTTTCATAGGATTTTTTTTCCGTGTATATAACAGTTGCTATTCGTATATAAACTTATTTTTTAAAACTGAACATGGTTTAAACTAAATTATTTGTAGTTATAATTGAAACAATTTAGATACAGTAAGAATGAGCTTATAACTTACGATAAATTTTTTGTACTAATTTTATATACACAGGCGCTGATGAAAAGATTAAAAAAAGATTAAAAAAGATAAGCTATTTAATGCTATAAGAACATGGAAGTATGGCCAAATAATTATACGGAAGTTCATGGGATTAGCTTTTTTACCAGCAATTGATATCACACGCGCATATCATTGGTTGTTAAACGCCATTCCTGAAGATATAAAAAATAGACTTCATCCGTTCATTGTGTATTTTGATGATGAATGGATCGTTAGAACGCCACCTACTATGTGGAGCATCATGAATTTGGACAATGGAACAAACAACTTCACCGAGAGTTATAATAAAAAAGCAAATTCCCGGTTTGGAATTCATCCATCAATATGGAAATTTACAGGTACAAGTAAAGAAATCAATTCCATTACTTAATGCATCAATATTTTAAACAATGTATAATTGATATAATGATGGAATATTTATAAATATTCCACGTGAAAAAATGTAGTATAACTTTGGATTTTCAAAAATACTCACTAATCTTCAGGCAATAACACGAATTGAATCAGCATCATTAGAAGATGGAGAAGATATAACAAGACAACGTCAAGTGCCCGAAGAAATTTATCGAGAATCAAAAATAAAAAAAATTTGGGAATTGTACAAAGCAGGAACATTAGATTTTGTAAACTTCTTTGCCTGTATTAGCAATGTTTCGAATGCATTTCGATCAAATCGTTATTTTGATGTAGAAGGTAAATTACAAAATAATTGATAATTCCTTCAAAAATATGAAAATAAAAATGAATAAATTATATTTTATTACAGGCAATTCTGACGACAACAATTACGCTAATCTGCTGGTTTTTCTGGAAGTTGACGTCATGGATCTACAATAAGCTCAAGTATAAAATCTATGTAGAACATAATTGATAATTATTATTATTATTTTCATTTTTATTATTAATACAAGTGATTGAAAAGAAGTGCTAATAAATAATAGTTTAAAAAAACTAAAAACACGCTTTTTATAGAAAACCAAACTAAAAAATAGAAAATAAATTTTAATAAATTTAAATTAAGAATAGTGTTAAAAATTTCAATAAATATAAATTAATAATAGTGTAAATAAAAAAAATGTATTTTATTTTAAAAAAAGCGTGGGGTGCATGGTGTCAATAGTTATAAATATTTTATTGACAGATATGAGTAGAGTGATTATCATTTTGATAATATCTTAAGAAGCACCCCACGCTTTTTTAAAAATAAAATACATTTTTTTTATTTACACTATTATTAATTTATATTTATTGAAATTTTTAACACTATTCTTAATTTAAATTTATTAAAATTTATTTTCTATTTTTTAGTTTGGTTTTCTATAAAAAGCGTGTTTTTAGTTTTTTTAAACAATTATTTATTTTTTACTTTTTAGTTTGGTTTATTTATAAAAGCGTGATTTTTTAGTTTTTTTAAACTATTATTTGTTGATTATCAAAAATATTCAGGCACGCAAATTACCCACGGAGAGTTACATACTGACATACTGACATACTGACATACAAGTGAAGCTAATAATAAAAAAAAGCGTGTAAAAATAAAGGAGTTGTCTTAAAAAGGATGGGGATAGGTGAAGAAGAGGAACCAGATATCGACCGTGTGGACATGTAGTAACTTGTGAGCAATGCAATACTGGAAGGTTTGAAAGAAGACGGCGGCTGCCCAATTTTAAAACACAGTAACTGCAAAATTTTTACACCTAATTTTTTTTAGTATTGCTGCATTTTTTATAACTTTTCGACCTTAATTTCAAGTAATTTTTCTTAAAAATATTTATATTCAAGTATTTTTTATTTATAAATCAAATTTTTTATTAATTTGGCGTGCAAACTTTTTTTTAATAAGAAAGTTGATCATTACTTATTACAACTTGACTATTATTTATTACAGTTTACTTTTTTCCGTGTACTTGGCTGGGTTTAACCGAGATTTCCCAAATAAGCCACTGCAAAATTGACATTGCAGGTGAATGCAGTACAGTGGTGAAGTCGTGCTCGGACGCGAAGGTACATCTTTGTCAATAAAGATGAACTTGTTGTTTTTTTTTTTTTTTTTTTTTTCTTATTTATATATATATATATATATATATATATATATATATATATATTCAAAATAAATTTTCATTTAAATTAGGCTTGAGATTTTTTATTCCAACAATTCTTCCATACTTAATTAATTAATAATTTTGATGTGTAAGTATTAGTATGTGTATATATATATATATATATATATATATATATATATATATATATATATATATATATATATATATATATATATATATATATATATATATATATATATATATATTAATAATCCTAATGATGATCATCAGCGCTGTAAACGAAGGATAATAAATTATTGTACGGTAAGTCAGATATTTTTGCCATCAAAAATAACAAATAAAGATAAAAAAAAGAGATAGCTTGAGAAAAAAAAATATAATGTGTTCTCTACGATATAAATCTTATCTTTCAATTACTATCAGCTGTCAAAAAGTTATTACTAAAATAATTGAAAGTTAATAACTATTAAAAATTATTCAAAATTAAAGAAATTTGAATTGTAATTGAAATTTTATTAAATTAATTTTTATAAACTGCATACTTGTAAAAAACTTTGTATTAAAAAATTTAAATTACGATAATATTTGAAAAATAGCAATTTCTTAAAAACAAATAATTTTTTCATTTGAATATTTAATTTCGTATTGATGTTAATAATAAATTTGACATTATTTTTTTTTTCAATTTCTGGTCAGAAAAATTTTGCAGAAAATTTAAAAAAATTATATGCATCGGGTTGAATCTTTCAAATTTGCGCGCTATATTATAGTTTCCAAGAGTGTTACGCGAATATTTCTGCGCATGCGTAAAATATTATTTCTAAAGGACAACCATAATAAAAATTATTACACTTCCGCAGTTATATTAACCTAACAATGCTTATATTCTATTTTTCTTGGTGTTGTTGTTGTTGTTGTTGTTTTCACAAGTTATTAATTATAATAAAATAAGTTATAAATGACAATACATAGAGAATAAAAGAAGGTATTGCATTTATACCTACACTAACGTCAACGCAATAATGTTTATTTTTGTTTATGTAACAATAAGTTGTGGTATAATTGAAAATGTAGGTAAATGAAAAATAAAATAAACAAAAAGGTATATGAAAATGTTTTTTAAATTTTGAACAGAAAAAATATTAATTATCTTATAGGGAGCTTTTTACTACGGTCTTATCCTTATTCTATATTATGCTCCGAAATGTTGATTTTTTAAGTTTTCATAATTTTATAAATTGAGAAATTTTTATTAATTGTTGTTTTTCGACAAAATTATAAAAACTTAATGAAAAATCATAAAATAAAGTAAAATAACGTATTCGATATTTATTCTGGCATATTGTCAATAACATGATGAGTTTGTATAATTATTTATTTTTAATTTCAGAGATATAAATGAAATTAAAAACCTTAACGTTAGAGTTTAAGATTGGAGACAGAATAACAATGATTCCTTTGCGGGGATTTATTTTACAGGTAAAAAACTTTTATTATTAATTGAGCTAGCCGAAATCTAAAAATTTTTTGAATTTAAATTAAAAAAATTATAACAAAAAAAATAAAAAAAAATCATTTGTAAAAAAACTTGATAAACTGTAAGTGCAATTTAAAAAAATTTTTTTTTTGTTTTAATTTAATTATGGAAAAAAAACAATCAACAAAATTAAAAGTCTCGGCTAACTTTAGTATCATAAATTTTATTTGTAATTGTAGATGAATTTTTTAATTCAATGCAATCAGTTATTAATAAAAGTGTAAATTATAATTTAGCTAATGAATTATATAAAACTGTTAAGTGTAATAAAGAACTTATTTTATATAAATTGTATATTTTTTATTGTTCGCAGATTTGAATGAATGAATCAAAAGAAAACATAATTATTATCATAAAATGAAAAGAAATTAACGACAATTTTCAATCTTAAATGAATCCACAAAACTTATTTAATAAATAGTAAATCTACTTAAAAAAATTAAATAATATAATTATTTTTTTTTTTATCATCAATGATTAGCCACCACCACTATCATATCACTATATTAAAATTTTACAATTTCGTTAATTGAATAATTTCTTCAACTGTTATTTATATTTTTTAAATATAATTACCATAAATAAATGATTTATTGTGGAAATCACATTCATTTAGAATAATTAAATAAACAAATTTATCATGTGAATTTAATTTCTTCGACATCAATAAAATAAGTTATAAATGGCAATACAAGAGAATAATAAAAGTATTGCATTAATAATTACGCTGACGTCAACGCAATAATGTTTATTTTTGTTTATACAACAAAAAGTTGTGGTTTTATCGAAAATGTAGGTAGATGGAAAACAAAATAAACAAAAAGGTATATAAAAAATATTTTCTAAATTTTGAACAGAAAAAATATTAATTATCTTATGGGGAGCTTTTTACTACGGTCTTATTCTTATTCTATATTATGCTCCGAAATGTTGATTTTTTAAGTTTTCATAATTTTTTGAATTGAGAAATTTTTATTAATTGTTGTTTTTCAACAAAATTATAAAAAATTAATGAAAAATCATAAAATAAAATAAAATAACGTATTCGATATTTATTTTGGCATATTGTCAATAACATAATTAATTTGTGTAATTACTTATTTTTAATTTCAGAGTTATAAATAAAATATAGAACCTTAACATTTGAGTTTTATAATAAAGACAGAGTAACAATGATTCCTTTGCGGTGATATTTTTTTAACAGGTAAAAAATTTTAATTGTAATTTTATCTGTATTTTTTCTTTCAATGCAATCAGTTATTGATACAAGTCTAAATAATAACTTTGCTAATGAATTGTATCAAACTGTTTATTGTAATTAAGAAATTATCTTGTATAAATTGTACTTTTTTTTTTTTTTCGCAGATCCGAATGAATGAATCGAAAAAAACATAACTATTATCATAAAATAAAAAGAAATTAACAATCACAATTTTCAAGCTTAAACGAATCCATGAAAATTATTTAATAGATAACAGATGCTTAAATAATAATTAGAATTTATAATTTAAATTTATAAAAATAATAAAAAAAAAAATAAAATAGATTATATTATAAACGTTGATCTTGTGAATAGCATCGATTTGTTGTAAAAAAAAAAAATTCTGACATTCATGCACTGAATGTCTAAAAAATTGTAGCAAATTTGAAAGCATGGATGCATGTGTTATAAACAATATCTAGTTAATTTAATTTTTTGATTATCTGACAAGATCAAATAATTATTGCAGCTTACAAAAAATATTTATTTTACAACAAAAAATCATTATTTGGCTGTAAATGTTAATAATGCGTTACTATAAATCAATTGATTGAATATTTTTTTTTTTTTCATAAATTATTTACATAAATAAATTGTATTTACAATGACTTCAACTCATCGACGATCTCCATGCCATTGAATTGACGATTCAATTTAATAAATTAATATTAATATTAATAATTAATTTATTTATCTTAAATAAAATAATCAGATTTTTGTAAATTAAAATGTATTTATAGTTATTGAATTTCAACAATTGAAATATTATTAAATGTCATGTTAAAAATAATCTGTTTAGATAATATGATATTTGATTGGTAAAATTTAATAAATTATGTGATTGAAATTGAATTTTTTTTTTTTAAGTAATTTATACATAAAAATTAAATAATTATTATTGAAATTAATAATTATGTTCAGTTAGATAATTTTAAAAAATTTTAATCCTTTGACATAAATTATTATTTATTGCCCGCGTTTATTCACTGACATATCACTTGAATAATTTTTGGAATTAAAAAAAAAAAAAAAAAAAAAAAGTAATTACGAGTAGCGATTTTAAATACTCTGAAGTGTAATTATTTATGAATTTAATTATTATATAGAACAAAAATAATCATCTGTATCGTTATTATTACAATAATAATAATTAATTATAAAGAGTGAATAATAAATATGCTGATTATTTTAGAAAAATATTTATTCGATAAAAGCCCACCGAGGTTGCAAGAAATTGAATAATTTGTTCAATTGTAATTTACTTTTTTTTAAATATAATTACCATAAATAAATAATTTACTATAGAAATCACATTCATTTGGAATAATTAAAAAAACAATTTTATCATGTGAATTTAATTTCTTCGACATCAATAAAATAAACATTATAAATAACTTTATTCCTTTAATTATCAATTATTGAATTAATATTTTTTCATTTTTTATACGTTATTGATTATAAAATGTAACATAATTTTATAATAAAACTATAAATAAATTTTACAGTTTACATAATCATCATTTAATCATACTTTCGAGTGGTTATTAATAAATTACATTGATTCATTACAATTTTGATTATTCTTTATTAACTTTTATCCATTTTAAAATATATTTTCTTTCAATTTATATACCTTGCAATCCCTCTACTGGATAATTTCAAAATTACAATTGCCATTCCTGTATTACAGTTATCATACAAAATCTACTTAAACGTCGGAGTCATTAAAATGACTAAAGTTGGTACCACTGTATACTTAGATATAATATACATATAATATAATATACACTTGCTATATAACTCGACGGGCATAAACTTAGCTCTCTTAAATTGGCGGAGGAAAGTCGATTTTTTGCAACTTTTTTTTGCTAAAGCGTTTGTTCGTCGTTTGTTCTTGAATGTTCGATAAAATTTATTGTTTGTTCGTTGTTCATTTTTTTATAAATAATTTTCAAAATTTCAACCTGAACCTGGCTCTGAATGTAATGATATTTGCCTTTTTTTTTTTTTTTTTCTATTAATCCTAACTAGATATTGTTTGTTCGATCAAAAAAAACGTTTGTTCGGTCGTATTTTTTTCATAATTAATTATTTAATATAATTACACCCACGCAACTGCCTAAACTGCCTGTTTAAAAAAAATCATACTGCGCATGCGCGAACTTCTGATTAATTGCGCGGTCTATTTAAACATAGTTTCACATAATAATAATAACAATAATAATAATAATAATAATAAATTAAAAGATATGATCATTTATCTCACAGTTTATTACAAATACATATGTAAATCGTATGAAAACAACGAACAAATTGCGAAGTTAAAGAGGCATTTTTTTGTACCATCTTAAAAAAAAATAAATTGTAGTAGGAGCCAATATTTCAATCCACTCTAATAAACAGTAATTAATCTTTATCGTTTACAACTTGTTTATTCTGTATAATTAAACATTTTTATTTTTCTACTGACCCACCAATTATAATTATAATGACTAATGTTTATTTTTATTCTTGGAAATATTCGTATGAAAATATTAGAACAAACCAGAACAATGAATTTGCCGTGTGAAGATTATAACATAATTAATAAAAATATTAATTTTTCATAAATTATAAAATTATACTTTTATGATTATAATTTTTTATTTTGTTTTCCTTTATTTTTATTTTTCACTTCTGATATTCTTAATTGGAAATAAGCTGGAGTAATAGTTGTACTCATATTTATTGATTTCTGATTAATTTAATTTTTTGTTGCACCTTCATTAATTTGAAACATCTGTACCTAGCTATTACTTATATAATTATAATAAAAAATTTGAATTTTGACAATAGTATGATTATTATTTTAATTCATAAAAATTGTATCGAGAGCAAGGAAGAGGGTGGATGGTTGACATGGGGAAATCACCATGGCAGATTACAGTGAATCGCTACTTGATTAGTAGTCATGTGTCCCAACCTATCAATTAAAAGAAAAATAATTTGGGTCCGTCTTTTCTTGAAGCATCAGTTTCTAATCTCTGAGCACGTTGCCAGAAACTTATTGAAGAATACCGAATGTCCCTAAAAGTAACTTAAAAATTGATAGTTACCAGATACTTTTGTTGAACTAATGTCATGGTTTTCTTAAAGCATCAAGTGCAGCATCCATGTCCTTTTGAGTCCAAGAATTTGAGCCCGAGCGGTATAGTTATGTCCTGAACCTCCCGAGTAACCCCCGGAATTATTTTCTATAAAATGTATCAAGCTTAGGAACGATGGTGTTATCATCATATTATTATTATCGGCCTCGTCAGCGTGCTATGAACTAACACTCGCACAGTCTAAATTGTGGCTGTCTATGTCGATGATGTCCGATGAATCCATCGTGGACGTGGTTCGAATTTTATCTTTACGTCATCACAACTTTGTATACCTGACATTGTTAATTTTCAATTAATCAATTTTATTCAGAGCCTCGTTTAATAAATTGTTTACATAGGAATTATTTTTAAAAAATTCTTTAAATTTTGTCGTAATATTTAAAACGATAATTTAAATTTATTCCAACCTATTGGTCATTTTTAATAGAAAAAATAAAGAACCATTTGATTTTTTCTAAATTTTAAAAACTGAATTTATCACATAAATTATAAAAATTTACATAAAATTTTGCACTTTACAAACTAAAAAAATGATTTTATAATTAGAAAAAATTGATGAAGTATTTGTAAAATTAACATTATGATTATGTTATAATGTCTTGATATTATCGATTTAATGATACACTGTTGATGATGATTGGTGATGGTTATCTGTAGAATGGTAATCGGTATCGCTGAGACGTGTGACGGTAGTGACGACAATCGTAGCACTTGGGGGTGTGAGTTGAGTCACCAGTTCAACCTGGATTTGGGTAGTGACTGCAGTGTCTCAAGACTGTGTGGCAAAACATGTCACTACTTAATTGCGTAAAGAAATTTGATCTAAAAGTTTAATTATTTTTTAAATTCAATTTTCGATAATTTGATGTGACTTTCCATCAGCATCGGAGACAGTCAACTAATTTTCACTATAAAAGAAATCCCAGTGAAAATCTTGATCCTTTAAAATAAAAATCAACAGTCAATTATTTCAATTAATTGTTTGATAAGATTATGTCACTTTTATCTAACAATTTTTCAGATTTTTTTTTTATTTAAACAAATAAAGATAAATAATTTTAAAATGCACATAGAGAAAAATTAATTCTTTACAAGGGAAATTATTATTAAATTGCAGAATTTAATTAAATAACCAAGCTATTGGACCGAATATTGGATTTCATCAGTTATAAAAATAATTTAAGTGGCCATCGTAATACACCATTTGTTCATAATAATGGTTCAAAATAACAATTCGTCAAAGATAATTTCCTTAAGTATACTTATTGAAAGTGAATGAATCCATAAAAAAAATATGTAAAGTTCATCACACCGGAAAAAAATTTTAGTATTAATATTCTTCTTAAATCACATAATTTCATTTATTATAATCGAATTAATGAGTAATTTTACATAATCGCAGTAGTGTTGTTATCAATATAGTTAAACACGATGCTGTGTAGGTTATGATGGCCACGTGGTTCATTTTTAAATAAATAACTTTTCAGTGTAAACTTAACTAATTGTAATATTGTTATTGATTAAATAATTACACAATGATTATTTTAAGTTATTAATAATAAATAATTTTACTGATAAGTATTAAAAACAAAAATTAATATTTAGAAATTTTAAGTTAAGCTATCGGAATTCATGAAGAGAAGCTAGATATAAATATATAATGATTATAGAGAATTAAAATATTAATAAAAATCCGCTTTATCAATAATATAAAAAAAAACGGTGTTTACATTTTTTATTAATCATAATCTCATTGATGTGTATTTTACTGTTATATTTATTAAAATTATTGTAAATAATTAAATAACAAAGCCGCATAGATTACAGTAGACACGTGGTTAACCACAAAAAATATTTCGTCAGTTTTAAATAAATTGAATATTAAATTATTATTAATTAATTTATAAAATTTCAAAGTATCGATAAATTAACTTTACTATGAAAAATAACGAATACATCAAAGTATTAAACAGAGTGTCAAAACGCGGATCTATTTAACAATTTGCTCATATGAATTTATTAAATCTTACATAATTATTCGTTTAGATTATTTATAGCTGTTAGCTGATTATAAAAAGGAAAATTAATAATTGAAAATTTAAATAAATAAAATATCAAAATAATTTATTGATACAAAACAAATTTTACATGTAAGTTTCAATTTTGAAGTAAAATAGTTAACAGTATAAATATGATGGCAAACATTTATATGAATTTTTCATTCATAATTACAATAAAAATTCTGAGAACATTTATAAGGGACTGTAAAAATTACATTTATCTTTATGAGAGTATTTTAATCTTTTTTATCGAATTATGTAAAAAAAACCGATGTATTAGTTTGAATAGAAAATTTGTAATTTCAACTTGTTGTATTTTTTATTATTTAGCGGATTATTTTATAATATAATAAAGTTCTTTGACCTGCAACGATTTAATTCTTAAATTGAATAAATAAAAGAATAGAGTACTTATAAATATATAAAATTTTTTTTTTTTTTTTTTTTATTTTAACCCCGCTTTTCAGACTTCTGTCTCGATAGGGGTCCGGCCGAGACCGGAAGGGGACTCCAGGCTGATCGGTACATTAAGTTTGGCAGAATAAGTTTGGCGGTATTACATACTTTTTCAGCCTGGAGAGTAATGCGGCGATGGACTGGCGATGGACCGGCGATGGACTGGCCAGTCCCATGGCTAAGCGGTATAATGCTTGTCATGCTTGCTTGGGACTGGTGAGGCGTGGGTTCGAATCCCGGTGTGAGCTGAAATTTAATTTTCAGTGAACATCGGTGCTCGTAACTCACGCCGGGCTGTACAGGTTTGGGTTTTTCGATGGTTTCCCCAAGCCCTGTGCTACCGGTGGGGCACAGGCAAATGCGTGCAGTTTCCCCAAAGTCGGCCCATCGCCGCATTACTCTCCAGGCTGAAAAAGTATGTAATACCGCCAAACTTATTCTGCCAAACTTAATGTACCGATCAGCCTGGAGTCCCCTTCCGGTCTCGGCCGGACCCCTATCGAGACAGAAGTCTGAAAAGCGGGGTTAAAATAAAAAAATATATAAAATTACTTATAAATTTGTTGAATTTTGACATAATATATATAACACTCCATGCGGGATAATATCTGTAGATGAATTAATTCCTCTTGGTTGCGGTAAACTGTCATTAAAAAATTGCCATGAGCTTGATAAGCTGTGGCAATAGGCAACATAATGGTTGTTATTTTGGTACCCAATCGTGCCGGATAAGCTGAAATTATACAGAAAAGTGTATGTAGAAAAATTTATAGTAATTGCACAAGTGAAATAATAAAAATGTACATACCGGTAACGCAGTTGTTTCTTTTCACCGTCTAAGCTTTGTTCTGATAGATTTATTCTTTTCGGGAAGTCTCGTAACTTACACATTTTCAATTCCTTCTTATTTCCGAGTCGTATGTCCAACTCAATAAATATATATTTATTCAGTGTTCTCGTGCAAATTTTATTGTTTTTTTTTACATTTTTTACAGTATAAATTCTCAGTAACACCCTCAAAACTGATTGATTCCTCGAGAGATTTAAATCCAGAATCAATAAGCGTATCATAATTAACAGTCAGAACTGGTAAATTTCTTCGATCGTCTTCACATGTAGGAGATAAACATAAATATTCCTCAAAGACACTTGGTGCGTTTGTAAACAGTTTATTCCATAAATTATTTACATTATCCTGACAATTTATGACGCGTGATAGAGATTGAGGTTTTAAGCCAGGATTTTTGCCTACGATTTGCGTCTGTTCGACTTCACAGTTTTTATAAATAGGAAACAATATTTCGAATCTTTTTAAATAAATACTTTCACACGTTTGTGATGTCAAACCTCTTGACAAGAAATCAGCCACGAATAAAAAAGTATTGTTTCTTGACTTTTCTAAGAAATTTAGAAACTCAAGATCTTCTAAAGCACCATTATATATTATTTGAGCAATACTGTCAAATGGACAAGAATTATAAGCGAACCAGGTTTCGTTATTAAATGTTATCGGCCCAGATGAATTTCCATTCAATAATAAATTTCTTGCCATCTTTGTACTCTTTTGTATGGTCACAGTCTTACCTTTTTTTTCTGTTTTACAACTTTTAACTGCATCATTAATAAACTTTATATCAGAAACACTTTTAAAATATTTACCCTCATTCTTTTTGTTTTGGGCTTTAATAGTGATAGCAGTATCTAACTTTTCTGTTTTTATTTCTGTCAATAGCACACTTGGCAAATGATAACAATGATCTTCGCTAATAGAATTATTGGAGCTTAATGTAATAATGATAGATTCTTTTACATCCGATGGATCAAAATTCTCCTTGTTTTCATTATGATTCTGATAACTTGGAATTTCGTCATTAAGATTTGGACTAAGAGCATCTGAATTATTTTGCATACCGGCGTTTGAATTTTGACTAGCATCAGTATTCATTGTCGATGAGTAATTAGAGTTAACCCAATTGAATTTCTTATGTTTCAAATCATTACCGAGTCCCCTCCAATTTTCATAACAAGATTCATTTTGGTCATCATTATTTTCAAGTTCTATTTCATCCTTTTCCTCAGTTACAATGTTCACCGTTTCTTCAATAAATTTAGCTAGTTTTGTTTGAAATATTTTCACACCTCCAATAAGATTTTTCAAATGTACTTTTATAAAAATATCAACTCTGACTGGAAGAGAAATTTGTTTACTTATCATCATCTTTAAATCCTTGAAACTTTCTTCGACATAAGATGAAGTAGGACGTGAATTTGTATATTTTGTACATACTTTAGACCACAGCGGGAATTCTTTTAATTTTTCCTTGAAAGGCGTACTTAAATTAGGTAAGTAGAAACAATTTAATTTAGTTCCAGTTTCAATAATAAGTAAGGAGTGACTCTCCACTTGAACTAACCAATTAGAAATTTCATTTATTTCTTCAGTTAATTCATTTAAATTATTATTTAACTGACTTTGTTTTTCAGCATCAAAGGCAGAGTCGATTGTATTTGAACGTTATTCCATTTCATTAATAAAAATTTCAGTATTCCTGTCAGCGATTAAAGTTTCTAATATTCGTCTCGCTTTTAGTGGAGTTAAAAACTCATTTTCATACTTGTAATCAATTACAGTATCTTCAAATTCAACATTAAAAACAACAAAAATGAGAACAGCTAGTAGTTCAATATTTTTAAAATCTTGCGAATCTATAAGAAGCCCAAAACAATATAAATAAAAACATTTTACGCTTTTATGCACTACAGAACTCCAGCACTTCCACTTACTTACAGAATGTATAAAGTGAGCAGTGTCAAGACGTATGTAAGTTTTTATCATTTTTGTTGTAGTATTTTTTTTAGCGTTTTGAAAACATATCTGTATATAGTAGGATATAATGCATATTTATTAAATGATAAGCAAGCAGCATTAAGGAGAGCGCGTGCTCCATCACACACTACTTCTTTCGGAAGTGGCACTTTCAGCTCTACCCATCTGGATAACCAAAGGCAAATAGTATTCGTATCATGTTTTTCTGAGAGCATCTGATAAATAGGTTGTGTTGAATTGTTGAAATTAATAACTATTTGATACAAAAATATATAACTTGTTTTATCATTTTTACTATTCATAAATTTTTGGACAACTCCTCCTGATGCATCGATAGATACAGATGAATCTTGGTTGTTTATTCGCCGGTACTCTTTATAGCAGTGGAGTTGGGATGGATATAGGTAAAATACCAAAAAAGGCCTATCTCCTATTTGAATAATGCAGTTATTATAAATCGGGTCATCTTCAATATTAATTATTGCCTGAACTAAATCTCTTCTGTCGTTGGATTTGACATTAAATTCTTTGTGTACTGATTCTTTTTTTAGCTGGTATAAAACATTAGAAGGGAATAATAACGGACATTGAGTGTCTCCAGGTTGTAGCAGACCATTCGCTTCTTGGATTCGTGTACCTTTCGCGCCTTTTTCTTTGACAGTTATTCTCAATTTATCCCTTTCTTCCCCTTGAAGTGGTCTGTGTACAACATCGTGCTGCATGAAACGCGTATCGCGGCATTGAAAGTGTACGATTACAGGACCTTGTTCCTCTGGATCTTTCTCAATGTAACCAAAAATAGGATTATTACATTTTTTACTTATACATTTACCATGCATCGTTGCATAATAACCGCCATTTCGATGAATTTGACCTTCCACAAAACAAAGCGCACACTTCAGCCTAAATTGCTTCCAAAATTCACATGCGAGGATATGAGTCCAAACTTTCGGCCGCAATTTTACTTCGACACAATCGTCTTCTTTCTTTACCTCTTTCATGATATGTTGCCACAATTCTCTATCAATAACCACATCAAAACAATCTAATTCCGGTAGTTCTTTTTTATAAAGTTTAAATTCATAGTCTTTATCATTTTTATCATCATCTTCAACATCATTGTCATCAATAGTATCATCATCATCATCATCATCATCATCATCATCATCATCGTTAGCTTTTTTTTTTAAATTTTTCGGTACAAAGTAGCCGCATTCCTCCCGGGCCCGAGATAATAAATTTCTCCTGTCTTCTCTGACATTGGTGCGAATTGTATGTAATTTCCAACCATATTTTTTGACTTCTGGCTCTTCTGATATTTTTTTCCATACTTCACTACTCCATTCAGGTAGAGAATCGGTGATAAAGAAACTAATATATCTTTTCAATACATTTACGGCCTCATCTATAGGCATAGCGCATTCTCGAGGCATATTCACTATTTCGAATACATAAAAAAAAAAAAAAAAAACAAAAACTGATTAAAAATTTTCTTAAAAATAATAGTTATAATTAAAAAATAAAAATATTAAAAATTAACAATTACTATTCCAAATAACTATCAATAAATACTGCCAATCGCCCATTTAAGAAACACACAACTACCTCCAACGATTGGCTTTTGTTTTAGTTATATAGAGACAATAACACACTTATTACGAGCCGATAGAATATAACTAAATTATTTTTTAACAATAAAAATATATGTATGCATTTACATATTCGTAAAACTTCGTTGAGTGAAAAGAAAATAATTTTTTTTTAATATTTATCAATTTTGTTATTGTTTTATAAAATAAAACATAATATATTGTAACGATAATCTACATTACCAACTGATGTTCAGTTTATTGAATTATTATCAGTAAGTTATAAAAAAATGACAAAGGAAACAGCATTTAAAAAAAATTTATGATGTAATTGAGAAAAAAATTTTCAAACGAATATTTAAATTCTAATATCTCTATAACTAGCTATCGTCCATGAATCGAAAAAAAAATTTACAATGTAAAAGTGTTAGTTGACTAATAAATCACAAGTATAAAAAATCAATACCATTATAAAATAATTTTTAGTTTTAATTAAAATTTTATTTTATGTATCCATGTTCGAATATGTTAGCACAGTATTGATATCTACAAATTTTGATGGAATAGAATTGTTTTCGGCACAAAGGCGTATGAAAATTTATTTCACGTTAATTTATTATTTTCATCAATATAAAAGAGCATTAAATTTTCTTTGAAAAATATAAATCTTTACAGCAATTGTTTACCTGCAATTCAATAACAGCCTGTAGAAATGACATAATGCTGAGAATTTATTCTAGCATGTCAAACTCATTTTCACTGAATCCAATCCTTCAACCTGAAATTTATTTAGATTGTAAGTATTCATAATAAAGTAATTATCAGTATTCTGACAGATATTAAAAATATGAAATATAATAATTATAACTATGGAAAAATAAAAAATCGATTGAAAATTGATTCCGTTCGTATGAAATAATATGAATAATATTTATCGAAATATATGATGATAAATTTACTCTTCAATAATGAAGAGAAAAAATTTTTTTTTTAATTTTTGCCTCTAATAATTTCTTAAAACTATGAAAAGTTTTGAAGAAAGTATAAACGATTTTATTGTGCTTACTTAGTGATCGGTAAATACTTTAAACAATTGCAAATGCTAACTTTTTTTCTGAACAGGATCAAAAACAGTGAAATGTAATTAAAAAATAATACCTCGAGAGATGGTGTTAATTACGTCATTATCGACGATGTTAGGAAATAGATTTTTACGATGGTAGTGAAGTAGTCTTGTGTTGATGCGCTAAATCAGCCTTTCCATTCGATTTGTCCATCACCCACACCATCACGAAAGACGACGATACAAAATGGAAATTTATTTGCATTTAATTGTCTAAACTTGTTGGTTAATTCTTCATTACCTTACAAGTACTGACTGCTAACAAGTATCTGGTCATACTCCGATCAAGCGATGAAATCACAGCACCTAAAAAAATGAAATCATGTTAATTAATTTCTTTGATATTTTAATTGATATATTGAAAAATTAATAATTTAAGAAAATAATTGATTTACTGAAATCAGTTCCTCGTTGATTACGATCATGACGTCAAATCTAATAACCATGAACCCTGACATTCCCAAGTCAAGACTCTAAGAGGCACCTCCAATTTTACAATGAAATTCTGTTGCTAGTTTATTAGCAATTGACATGGCACCTTCGGACGACCAGTTTTTCTGAAGAATAACATGACTCGGAACAGGATGATCCAGACAGCACTTCTTGATCGCTGAGTAGACATCTCCCGTCATCTTACTGCAGTCAATGACATATGGAACCGTGCGGATCATTACTCTCTCCAGTTCCGCAATAGAAATTTCTACTCCCGTTAAAACATCACGCTCGTGTTAACGAATAAATATTAGGTAACCTGATCACAATAAAGCCTAAACTATTAACAAACTTAAAGATATTCGACACTCATGTCCTTTATTACGACTGCAGAGATTAACTGTTATCTTAACACCTACAGACTGGTTCTTGAGATGTGCAATCATGTGTTATTAACAATAATGTAGTATTATATACACGATTATTTCTATTGCTATTATTCACTAATTTGATATTCAATATTTATCCAGATGATATCAAATTATTGATTC
>NC_058162.1:14518561-14594402 GCF_020080835.1 Cotesia glomerata
TGGTCTGCGTTTCCCGCGATGCGCCGCTTGGAGGCCACGTAGCAAGCACCGCTTATTATTATTATTATTATTATTATTATTATTATTATTATTATTATTATTATTATTATTATTATTATTATTATTATTATTATTATTATGTGAAACTATGTTTAAATAGACCGCGCAATTAATCAGAAGTTCGCGCATGCGCAGTATGATTTTTTTTAAACAGGCAGTTGCGTGGGTGTAATTATATTAAATAATTAATTATGAAAAAAATACGACCGAACAAACGTTTTTTTTGATCGAACAAACAATATCTAGTTAGGATTAATAGAAAAAAAAAAAAAAATGGCAAATATCATTACATTAAGAGCCAGGTTCAGGTTGAAATTTTGAAAATTATTTATAAAAAAACGAACAACGAACAAACAATAAATTTAATCGAAAAATCACGAACAAACGACGAACAAACGATTTAGCAAAAAAAAATTGAAAAAAATTGATCTTCCCCCGCCAATTTAAGAGAGCCCATAAACTTACACTGGCTCCAACTTTCTACAGCACCAATATCTGTAGTAACTATTAGTTGCTGATTTAAAATTATCACAAACTTGAATATCCATAGATTAAAATTCGGCGGACTCCGTTCACCAACGGTTCTCAATCATATTAACTCTCTTGCCATAAATCATAAATTTCTTATATAATAAATTATGACTGGTTTGATTTACCAATAAATCTTTTCCACAGTGACTCGAAGTAAAAAAGCAAAATTTAGTATATAACAGTAATATCATTTGTTTTTAAATTACAATGCTGAGAATTATAACCGTTTCAAACTTGATATCGTTTAATATTATTTCGCTTCATCAATATAATATGATAAGCAATCATTAGTATCAAACTAATTCAATAAAAAATTCGGATGTCACCAAACAAACCTGTTCTAAACATCAATTCGAAACAAGTACGGTTGTTACAATAATCATTCGACTTTAAATTATAGGGGCAACAATTTGCAGTTGGTACATTCTTACATTGAAATTACCTAGCGTTTAGGACAAAAAGTGTGCACTGTTATGCTTCCATCTAATGGATGTTATTTTTATTTATTGAAAACTTTACTTACTGCAGTTCTTTCGCCCGGGAGTATTAAAATACTCGGTTTCAGTGCGGGAAAGGAATCATTTTTAATAAAAGAATTCTATTTAGACGTTATTTAATTTTGATCAAAATTATTTAGTTGGTTTCAATTTATTATTCAAGTTGACAAAATATTAAAAAGCTTCAAAATATAAAATTAAGGTTTACAATGACGTGATCTTAGCAATCTAAGCTCTCGGTGAGAAGTGTCGTTACATAGTTTTTCCGAAGAGCTTCAAACTCCGTTCTTCTCCCACCATAACTTCCATACATACTTCCACTCTAAGGAATACATAAGCACACACATTTTCTACTACATATAAATGATCCTTATATACTAACATGTATTTTCTCTATATCTATATATATTTATTTCAGCCTATCGGCCTGAAAGTTAGACTTCACTAATATACACTTTTAGCAATACAGTCATTATGTTTATTTAACTATTTTTATTAATTTAACAGACCCTTTTAAAATCTATTTATAATAAAATTAACTTATAATTAACTTGAAATTAAATTACAATAAAAATTATAATAAACTATAACATGAATATATATATATTATATTGCTTATAATATGTTGGATTAATGTTTGAGTTTGACTAATTAATAACTTGAATTAAATATTATTTCTATTATTTTACAATCGGATTTTCTAATAAAATTATAAGTCAATTTAATTATTATCATGTATAAAAGAATAGACATTATCGTTTAATTATAAATTAAATAATAATTATTAATTATAAATTAAATACAAGATAATAATTATTAATTATTTTAACTTAATTTTGCTCAACTTCAATATTATATAAAGTTATATTTTAATAGTAAATGTTATTTAACAATCTTATTTTTGTTTAGTTACGTATGGTTTTTTATTATTCTTTGTTACTTTTAGAACAAGGGTTTATTGAGTTTCACACGTGTCTTTTACGACTTTTTCTCATAGGGTTTTAAATTCCATGTGGCGAGAAATAGTCCTTGAATTACTCAAGTACCTTTTATGGGTTCTGAAAATTCGGTTACAATGTCCTTTTGTACCGAAATATGTTTTTCCCTTATTTTAGTTTATTTTCTTTTGTAAATAAAACAGAGTTAACCAAAAGATGTTTATTACAACTGGTAAGAGTAAAAGCATGAAATAAATGATTTGAATATTTACTTCGAATATAAAATTTAACTGATTTTAATCATTTAATATTTACTAATTTGAATATTTCTTTTGAATTCACGCTCTCATAATAGATAGCGCTCTAATAACAGGTAGCGTCACCTGTTGGATGCACTAGGTGCATCACAGCACCCGTTTGTGACAGTAGCGTGAATTTTCCGTCATTTGACAGTATATTGAACGTACAGTGTCGGTCATAATGTCGTAGATTCACTTGCGTACATTCATCTTTTCTGTACTCACAGTCGGTACATCAACTGTCTTAAAACAGACGTTTATTACTCACTTCTCTATTACTTAGAGGTGCATAACTAATGTTTGCATCATGAAATCACCATATATATTTGATAAATTTATAGTAGACGTCTTTCACAATGGTATCCGATGCTGACTGACAAATCCCTCAATAAAAACGAATCTTATACGGTGAAACAATCGTGAATTAACCGTGCTTTCACCGTGTTGCCGAAACCGCCAGGGTCTTTATATCCTTATCCTTGCGACTTTGAGTCCACCGTGTATCCACGGTGTACCCTGGCGGATTCGTGGTCACCGTAAAATGATCGTGAAACGACGGTAAATGTACCATAAATTCACAGTGTCGACAAATGATCGTCGAATGACCGTCACTTGACTATCGAACGGCCGTCATTTGACAGTGAACGACGAGTATCATTGTGAAAGTTTTTCACTGTTACTTTATGATTTTTATTCTGTATAGTTATCATACTTCACTATTCGAAAAACCAAATTTTTACTCGACTTCTCCGATTTTTTACCTGAGTAAAAATCGTAGATCATCGATCGATCGTCTGTCATTTGACAGTCATTCGAAAACATATAAATTGTCAAAAAACCGTAACTCGGTGGTAGATGCACAGTAGTCTGTGAGTGAAACGAGCGTATAATGTCGGTAAGTCAGGAATTTTTTACTAGTCAACAATGAAAAAGTGCTGATTATATTTTTTTTTGTTTCATTAAAAATACTCAAAGTGTATAAAAAGATAGGTAAATGAGAAATTTTTAGTAACTAATCGGGATGAAAAATTTGAAAAAAATATTAAATTATAGTAATTCTATTTATTTCAAAGAAAAATTATAAAAAATTAATCAGATTACAGGCAATCAACAGAGATCCATCATTTCAATACTTTTCAGAAGAGTTTATGGCTTACAAGTGTTGAATTTTTTTTATAGTCCTAAATGAGAAACTATAATACCTTTTGATTATGAAAAATATAATAATCAATATTGTTTTTTTTTTTTTTTTTAGAGACGAAAACTTTAATTTCAAAATTACGGAAAACTTGTTTGTTATCAAGAAAAATTATTATGAGATATTTTTTTTTAACAATTCAATTTTTAGCAATTTCTTTTCCAGATCTTTTTTTATACAGTTAATAATTTCACCATAATTTCGAAATTAAGAATTTCGTAATCATCAAAAATTTGAATCATTTATTACGATTATTATTTTGAAGTCATGGAAAAAATATAACTTTATTTAAGCTATTTTTATCTGTGCAATGAAAAAAAAAATGACTTGGTTTTGACACCTTATGATGTGACTGAATCAAATGTTTCGTGCAGTGTCTTAGATAGCCTAGCTGGTAGAGTCTTGGGGTGCTTTTTAAGATATTGGCGAAATAATAATCCTTCTACATATATATCTGTATATCTACTATATATCTGTCAATAAAATATTTATTTATTATACTGAATGTCATTTTTAGATGATGACGTACGTCCAAATATATCAATCATCATTTTTATGATCCACTTGACTTGACGGTTCACTTGTAAATGTTGATATTATAAAGAAAACTTTAATAAATAATCTGAGTTTCGCGCAATTCCTCAATAATTGATATTATTTCGTTATAGTGACTAGAATTACCGGCTGCTTGAGATGCCATAAGTAATCGTAATCTATCAACAAGCTCATTAGGATTATCCCAGTAAACATAATCAATATTTTTCCGTTTTCTTGAAGCAGTCATAAAGTTATGTAACCCATGACCCTCTATTGATGACTGAGTTAGCTTGGATATATATTTAGTATATTTGATAGACTTTTCAGAATAAAGACTTCCTTCCGGCTCGTAATGCTTTCTATGTGTATTGCTTGAAATGACAAGGTCTTTATAAACATTCAAATCATCTGGTTTTATTAATTTCTCTTTAGGTTCACTCTTGAATAATAACTCAATCAGTCCTGGAGTTAATGAAGTAGTTTTGTTTTTCACAACTAAAGTATTATTTTCATGAAACTGCACTGGCGAATCACCCATAAAAAGCTGTTGACCTCTTCGTCGAATTCCGAATCTAGTGTCCTGTCCTCTAGGATTATTGTTTCTAGTTAACGCTGATACATATTGTGATACAGAATCTTGCTCTTTTAAGGGTGTACTGGTCATTCCTGGAGATGATGGGAGTATAATAGTTTTATTTATTATGCTTGATTGATCTAAATCAGAATGTTCAGCTGATAATTGAGGGGTATCACTGTAGAGCGTTTGATATTCGCTTAATTCAGGTTTCTTCAAAGAATAATTTTGTGCGTCCTCTTTCACTTCTTGTTTAATTTCATATCTTATAGATTTAGAGTTTTCAACTAAAGCTTGTAATGGTGTTACGATTGGTTTAAATACTTCATTTGCTGCTTGTTCAGAAGAATCCCTCCCAATTTTCAATATTTTACATTTTCGTCTGATTGCATCGCTAACTTTAGATATTTGATTCAGCATCTCAGTCTGTTGGGGAATATTTTTATATGCCATGTTTTCACACTTGAATGCACAATACAATTGTCCAATTTCATGAGTAATCATCTAATTTATACTTATGAAGCAGTCAAAACCTTTTCTATAACGACCATTATTCACTTCACTATCTTTATCAACCACCACGAATCCATGCTTATCATCACTGTTTTTATCATTCCAACATGCTGAACACAAGCTTCTGAATTCATTATAAGGCATATCAGTAGTCACATGATCATCGTGAATATGTTTTAAGTTCATTTCATCTTGACGAAAAAGTACTAAAAAGTTGGTTTTATCTCTTATCACATGTTTTGGAATCTTCGAATAGGTTTGTGGTAGATAGAAACTGTCGATATTTTTATGTCGCCCCATACAAAAATAAGCTCTGATATGATCCTGTTTCTCACAAGCTACACCATCGAATATCATGAGTGAGTTTGATTAAGCCTCATCCGGATTGATAACTGATTCATGATCACTGAATGGGTGATGACCTACCCCCTCCACAGGTTTTAATATTGTAAAATGCTGAAAATTCGGGAAAGCGGAGGATCAGGATTTGGTCTGGATATCTCAATTAAAACGCGGAAATATTATTAAAATGAACACTATAAATTTATTTACACAAATTACACTTAATATTTATTTAATATGTTAGCGGATTGTTTAAATAAAAGCGGATAAATAAAGTACTGCGTGATTAATAAAGCGAAGCCGGTTGACACGTGGTTGAGCACACTGCCGACACTGGAAAAGCGGAGAATTATTTTTAGAAATAACACAATTTATCTGTAACAAACTAAAACGGGTTAATAACAATTAATTTAAGCAAATTAACTTATTAAATAAGCGAAATGCGGTTTATTAACAAAAAGCGAAAGTAAAGAAATACTAATGGCGACTTGATGCAGCGAAAGCGTGGAAGCGAAAGATAATAATAATAATGCGTCTTCTTCCTCGTCGACTTGGGGAAGAAGGCCGATTGCGCATGTCAGTGGAGCGATCAGCCAATCAGACCACCGAGACATGGCGTGATCAGTGAAGCTAAGCTTTCATAGGCGGTTAGTTTTTGCGGGAACTAGCAGTAGACAGGTGCGGCTCGTGAAATTGGAAGTCCCCCAGGGGCGACTTCATCGCGGCTGAGCCTGTTCACTGAACAAATATAGATTCCAAAAACTTACACTTTGGTTGGTTTAAAGATTTAGAATAAACATAAATATTCTCGAATCTCAAACCATTAGGATGAGTGACTAGAGCTAAAAGAGCGTTAGTCTTCCTACAATTTGATCGCCCACAGATAATTGCTCTGACAGTACTTGATAAGAGCGCTCCATGTGGCTTTGGAACTTTTTTTTTCATCACCTTGTACAATCGCATCAAAATTTATAACAGGTAATTTAGCATTTTGTTTTTCAAACTTCATCTTGATTTTCTATAGATACTAATTAATGCTACCAAGGCGACATTCAAATCATGACTCATCAATTTGACTATAAATATCCCGTATTTATACAATTTGAGTCAGTGATTGATTAATCATGGTGAAGAACAGAGGTGCTATTAAAGCTAAAATTAAGCGTGGTAGGGGTATTGTTAATGGTATTATCAATAAACTACCATTAGAATTACATGTACCAGGATATCAGTATTGTGGGCCTGGCAAAAAATTATCAAAGAGACTAGCTCGAGGAGATCCAGGAATAAACCTGCTAGATAAAGCGTGTAAAGAGCATGATATTGCTTATTCAAAAAGTGTTTTGTCGAAAACTATCCAATGCGGATAATTCCCGTAATTGTTTTAAATTATACGATAAAGTTGGGATTAGGAAATTAAATAAAATACTTGGATTTTTTGGGGAACAATTTAGAAGAATTTATTTGTCCCCAAAGGAGGAAAACCCAGCTAGGCTGGGAAAAAACCTCCTTGATGAAATTATACAAGTAAATTGTGTATGTGTAAGTGTGAATGTGTAAAATTACGTTGCAATAACGCAATGGGGGTGAGCTCAACCGCCTTAGATAGAAAATTATCGATAATCTGAATTAGATAAGTCCCAAGGTGGGAGCTAGTAATATCTAATCACTTTGAACTATCTCAGAGTGAGATCTAGTAATGTTCAATTGTCTCAAGGTGAGAGCAAATAATATTCAATTGATAACAGAATGTTAGTCAATTGAGTTTGATGTTTTTCGTGTAGAAATTAGTCAAATGATTTGAAGTTGGAATTTAATTATTTATAAGCTAAATTAAATAAGATCGTAACTAAATGTCAATAACTAATTTAATGTAATTAATTGTTAATATCACGCGTCAATTATGGATTGACTAAAGCCGCGTGGCTGATGCAATCCTTTGTTAACGGTGGCGCGTAATGGCCGCGTGGCGTCACTAAATAAATTTACTTGATTTTATTTATGTTAATTCACTGAACTATTGAACTGATTTAAATGAATTGAGAATTTAAAGTATAATTGAAGCTAATATAATTATTTATATTTAATGAATAATTTAAATATTTAAATGAAAGTGAGATGTAAGTAAGAAATATCAGAATCGATTCGCACAGAGTAGTCGTACTAGTACAAATGTCCAAGCACAACTGTTGCAGCCGGCCACGTGAACCGGCTTCTCTACCGCTAACCAAGGCGCGCATGGGCGACGGCCATAGCGTGATACGATTATTCCCGAGTTTTAACGATCAAGCCCGAAGGCGCAATTCTTCTTATAAGTATGTGACTAGGTCCTTTTCCTAGCGGTTAAACAAAAAGTAAGGGTAATATGCAGGCGCGTCATGAAGCTGATAAGAAGCTGGCAGAACAGGCTGCACTACGTCTTCATGCAAAAGATGCTTGTATTGGTGAGAAAGCTGTTGCTTGGGGTGTTAACAAGACGATGCGAATTAAGAGAAGTCTGGGTATGGGCTTGCATATGAAAAATAAAAATTTAAAGAAGAATAAAAATTTAAAGAAAAAAATCAGAGGCCGTAACCTGAATAAGTTTGTATCAGTACGAAAAATTATTAGTTCAGCAAAAAAATCGACGTCTAAAAGTATTGAACTGATTAAATCAGCTTTACATGCAGCTCGAAAAGCTGTTACAGATGCTGGTGGTAAAAAAAATGTTAAATTACCACGGATATTATCAGTACCATCAAAAATTGGTGGGGTGCTACCATTTCTAATCCCAGCTTTTGCAGCACTTAGTGCTGTAGGTGGTTTAAGTGAAGGTGTGGCGGCAATCGTTCGTACTGTAAATGCAGCTAAATTAGCTAAACGAGAGCTGGAGGAAAGTAAACGTCATAATAAGACTATGGAAGCAATAGCTAGGTAAAGGGTTATACTTGACACCGTATAAACAGGGGATGGGATTGTATTTGAGACCTAATCCAAAAAACTAATAACGCTACCACATCGAGCACTCTCAAATTATGATTTAATAAAATATGCAAAGGATTTGAAAATCCCATATTTTCGAGGTGTCTTCATGAGAAATGATTTACCAAAGTCTAGACCATGATTGAATGAATTTGGAATCATAAATCTGGATGATAAAAATGGGAATGGGACACATTGGGTTGCCTATAAGAAAAATAACAATGATGTTAATTATTTCGATAGCTTTGGGAATCTTCAACCACCTAGTGATCTCATGAAATATCTTGATGTGAGTAGCGTTAAGTATAACCATAAAAAATACCAAGATTACAATACAGTTATATGTGGACACTTATGTCTTAAATTTTTGAGTGATCAACTATAAATTCACATGTTAAGTTTAATCAGCTATCAGTCGTGGATGAGTCATTGTCGTTGACACTATCAGGAAATAACTCTGGAGGCTCAATATTTTCCACCAGTTGAGTTATCACCTACAAAAACTTATGTTTTGGGATTAGTGGAACTGTTAACGTATAATTCAATACCTAATATTGATGAAGGTGCTAATAAAATTTATATTGGAAGTGGTCTTGAACGGGCTGATAAAGTAATAACGATACCAACTGGAAGCTACGAGTTGAAGGATGTCGAGGAATATATATTAAAACATAAGCCAGAAAATGTTGAATTCAGTTTAAAAACGAACAATAATGAATTGCGAAGTGAAACAAAATGTAATAAGACTATTAATTTTAAACCAAGAGATTCAATTGCATCATTATTAGGATTTAAAAATCGTGAACTGAAACCAGATATTGTTTATCAATGATTCACCAATCAAAATTCTGAAAATTAATGCCTTGAGGATTTAATGTAATATTACTACTGGTGCATACATAAATAGTCAAAAAGTTCATACAATCCATAAGTTTTTTCCGATTGTTGGACCAGGATATAAGATTATTGAGGTTCCATCACACGTCATTTACCTCCCAATCGCCGTTAAGTCGATACATACTCTTCAACGAAAGATTTTTGATCAGGATGGTGAATTAGTTAATTTCAGAGGTGTATTCTACCAAGCAAAAGTTCATTACACATCTGTGGAAGATTTGTTAAAGAAGATAACACAGCTGTAACAGAATCTACGGAATTAGTCAACATGGATATTTTTTATATGTTTGAGGAGATACGCTATGAACTGAACGCTGTAGAAATTGATAGATGTAAAAGTGTTGGTATTACAAGCCTTATGAAAAATTATGTATTGCAGAGTCCAGGACGAGCAAATATTACGGAGAACGTGGGTTAGCTAACACAAGCAGGTAATAAATTAACCAATGCTGATGGTTATTTCGATATATCTACACCACTAAGTTTCATATTTGGATTCGCTGAAGATTACAATCGCATTATTATTAATGCTAAACATGAATTGTTACTTATAAGATCAAATGCTGATACAAATGCATACATTCATAAGCCTGCAAATGCGCAAGCTGTTGCTGATAGAGTAAAAATTGTGGTCAATAAAGTGGAGTTGAATGTTCCATACATCACCATGTCTGATAAGCAGAAAATTCAAACATTAAACTTTATCTCTCATGATCCAGTGATCCCATTGAGTTTCCAAACATGGCAATTATATGAGTACCCACTGCTACCAAAAACTACCAAGCATGATTGGCCAATTAAGACTTCTATTCTACTCAGCTGGAAAAACCACAATACGTGATTTTAGGATTTCAAACCGCAAGAAAAAACGTTGCAACAAAAGATGCAAGCAAATTCGATCATTGTAATATTAGATATGTGAAGCTATTTCTTAATTCTCAGAGTTATCTTTATGGAAATTTGAATCTTAACATGAGTATAAATCAGTATGCATTAATATATGATATGTTTACTAATTTTCAAGTTTCATACTATAATAAAGATCCAGATCCTCTATTGACGGAAGTTCAATTTTTAACTGACGCACCACTCTTCATTATAGATTGCTCAAAGCAAAATGAATTAATCAAGTCAGGACTTGTTGATATACGAATTGAATTTGAATCGGAAAATCAGTTTCCTGATCACACAGCTGCATACTGTCTAATATTACATGATCGTATTATTGAATATAATCCTATAAGTAGTAATGTAAGGAAAATAACATAAATTTGTATTGAAATGTAAATAAAATGAACAATTTAAAATTTAATAAACGTTTATTATTCAATCAATCCCATTCTACATAAGTATTTATTTATTATAATTATTATTTAACGCTAATTATGATGGATCAGTTATACAAATTATTTTTTTTGTCTACACTCATAACAATTTTTCTTGATTAGGTAGAGCCAGATGCCACAAACATCTTGATCAGGTGTTCCTTCTTCAATTCGATAATGCTCCATGCAATATTTATAATCCTCAATCAATTTATTCTTCTGTAAATGACCTGGTAGCTTATCTCAAATATCTTTGATTTGCTTCGGAGCCACTTTGAGGAGAAACTTCTCATCTAAGCAGGTGATATCGATAGCATGCATTCTGGATAAGCTGTTGAGATTATAAAAAATGTCAACGGACTTTTTATATGAAGCTCCAGCACCCCAAAATTCTATGATCCATCGTTTAAATCGTTGAGCAGTTTCGTACGCGCAAGCGTAATTGAAATTCATTGAATGATGACACCGATTCTCACAGCGATAAATTTTATAAGACATAACAGCTTCAAGAGAATACAAACGTATGTTTTCGATATCAATAATTGGAAGCGTGGCATCGGTCATCAGATCAAGATAATTTACCTTCTATGCACCATGCACATAAATAGTACGCGCATTATCTGTTAAGCTTTTTATAACATTTTTTCGCATATCATATGGTGTAGCACCAGTATCCCATTGTATTTCATGTTTGTAACCCTTATAATCGGTGGTTTCTGAAACCCACCCCTCATTAGGGTTATCAACCGGTGGTTTAAGGATGTAATATCTGCACTCATATGCTCCTCTATTGATAATATCACCAGAAATATTAATTGTACATAGTTCTTTGACTTAAACTTCTCACCACGTATTTCAAACCCTGTGATATCTAAGATGATCGCCATCTTGTCTACTTCTCCGCTAAACGTTTTTTCCACAGCTTCAATTTTGAAATCTGTTTGATAATTTCCTGTTGAGTCATACCATTCTCCAGTGTTAGTGATTTTATAATGTTCGTAATAACTTGAGCAAATTCACGAACTTGATAAATATAGATGCTTGCAGTTGAATAAATAGTGAGCAATTCAAAAGAGTCTGAATGTTCCGAGTCGTTGTCAACATTAATTCTGTAGTCTGGATAGACTAAATCATTGATAGCATCATATACACAACTGCAAGACTCAAGACTATCCTTTTCATTATTTCTCAAATGTTTTAGTAATTCGATAAGCTCATCAAGGGCATCAATGAGTTAGAGTGTGCTAGGACAAAAAGTCAAGTCTCTGAAAACATCCAGCAAGTCATGGTTCATAATGAGAAATTCGATACCAAACACTTTGAAAAACTGATCTACAAACATAGCACCATCCGTTGAACTACTGCACACGAGGAAAAATTTTTGGAACTGTGGATATGCAGTGGGTATTGTTGAGTCTAATAGCCCTAAATCCCCACCAAAATTGATTGAATTAGGGGGAAATTTGATAAAATTAACAGAAAAATGTGTTATTTGTTATTAAAAGATGAGTAATACACTTGATAAGCTGATTAATTAATTGATAATCCCTAATAATCACCTTATCTGATTAAAATTTTCATTTTTGATTATAAAAACATGACTAATTCTATCAATATGCAGATCAAAAATTAATTAAATAATAAAATAGAAAGTTTATACACACAATGATTAATATAAGATAAGATAACAATAGTTATTAGATAATAATTATTATTAACAAACTGATAAAATAACATATAAATTAAAAAAATATATCCCCTCCAAATCGTAAGCCATGCAAATAATCAAATTCAAAAGTATACATCCCCACCTTCTTTCAAGGCCCCCACAAAACTAGCGCCCCCTTTTCAGTGATCGATAGAAGCATACAATTAATAAGAAAAACCGACTGGAGATAAAACTCAAAACACAGCAGTCAGTATAGAAGATTACAGAAAAAATTACCGACCGGAGGTACACAACTCATCGTAGTTCCAGGTAGTGGTCGCTAGGTGGCGCTAGTGTTTGGAGGCTGAACCCCCTTGTTTAACTACTTAAGAAGGGTTTACATTTTTTCTCTCTCTCACCCTCTACTGGACAAACGAAAGTATCTCTGTCATACTTGTACAACAAACGGAATTTTAAAACGCATTTTATGCATAAATAAATGAAAATTTTCCAAAAAAGCGCTTCGCTCTTCGATAAATAATTTAATTATCTATCGAAGAGCGAAGCGTTTTTTTTTTTCGAAATTTTAACACATACATGAGAAAAAGACGTTTGAAAATCAACTATAAACCGCTCTTAAATAAATTTTTATAGATTTGTTGCGAGATCAAGAGTGCTTAGTTGTATATCAAATGAATTAACGATCATTAGTTATTAATTCTTAATTGCAATTGTAATTAATATGAATTACAACTAAAGTTCAAAGGATCGATGAACGCAGGTCTCCTTGTCTAAAAACTTTGGTAATATTGTGAATAGATATTTAAAAACATTTTATGGTTTTTTTAATGTTTATTTTGTTTTAAGATTTTTATTTATTAAGAAAAAAAAAATTCAACTCTTGATTGATTTTATATCAATTATAAATATGAAATTTAAAAATTTGTATTGAAATAACTAAACATATAATAATTATAATTTTTTCAAACTGTTTAAAAATGATATAAAGAATATTGAAAGAAGGTTAAAATAATTTTGATGTAATGCATTTAATAAATTGCATTTGAAAAAAAAGAAAAAAACGCCCCATTAAGTCGAATATTAAAAAATTTATAGCTATTAAAAAAAAATTAAAGTTTCTCTTTGATTTAATAGAAAAAAATTTTGAAAATCCTTTTATAGGGTAGAAAAGAATAAAAAAAACTTCCAGCGAATTCGAAAGGGGACAACGGAGTCACAAGTGGTCAAAAAAATTAAATAAAGTTGATTATTTATCACAATAATATTTATCAGGTGCTAGTGAATACAAATATTAAATAAAATAATAATATATAAATTAAATAAAATGATCTCCTGCCTTCTTGTTCGAATAATTATCGGAATAACATATTACCGACTGTTACCTAGAAGAATAATAACTCTTCTTGCTCTTTAACATCAGATACGCGGTGACTACAGACGTTGTTAATAAAATCCCGCATGGTTTACTAAGTTGTGTTACATATGCGCCATCTATCCGAATTAACTTTTTTTTTGTCAAACTATAAGAAATCTATGCCATAGGGATTGTAAGTAATCAGAATTATAGGCTATCGGATTTCAGTGTAATCAGAATTATATCCAATAAAATTTCTGAGCAATCAGATTCTAAGTAATCGAGATTCCAGGTAATTGGTAATCTACCCCATAGGAATTCTACGTCAATAATAATTTGGGTAATCGTATTCTAGGTTATGGAAATATAGGTAATCGGGATCTAAGTCACTGGTAATCTAACTCATTGGTTTACAGGTAATAGACGTCTTCCCCTAAAAATATACTATACGATTACCGCATTAATGCCCAAATTTTACCCAAAAAATTCCATATAATTACCGTAATGATACAGTAATTTTCAAGTATTAAAACCATATTTTTTTGCCACCAATACCGTAATTATTCCATAATTTTGCCGAATATTTTCTGATATAATGGACAATTAATAAAGATTTGGTTTTATTTTTAGTTCACTTCTATGTTAGAAATGAATAAAATGAAAAATTTCAATTTCCCTTTTTATTCTCAACCCGGGAAAAAATGATCAGGACTGATCAGACCTGTTCATATCTGATCAGGCCTGAAATCCGACCTGATCAGCCCTGTTCATGTATGATCAGGCCTGAAATTAGGCCTGATCAGACCTGTCCATGTCTGTTCATGCCTGTTCATGTCTGAACCGTTAAATACGCTCAGACCTGATCAAGCCTGTTCATGCCTGCTCATGTCTGTTCATGTCTGAAGCATTAAATACGCTCAGACCTGATCAAGCCTGTTCATGCCTGCTCATGTCTTCATGTCTGAAGCATTAAATACGCTCAGACCTGATCAGATCTGATCAAGCCTGTTCATGCCTGCTCATGTCTGAAGCATTAAATATGCTCAGACCTGTCCATGCCTGTTCATGTCTGAAGCGTTAAATACGCTCAGACCTTTCCATGTCCGATCATGTCTGTTCTAGCCTAATAGAAAAGGATTAAAACTCCATATATCAGCTGACAAGAACTGTTCATGCATGATTTACCCTCTTAAATGATATTTTAAGTCTGGAAGAAAAATTTTATCGAACTATAGACTGCAGTTCTATTTTTAAAATTAATTTGTTCCGTATGACGTATCAGTTTCTATCCCCTTATAAATTTTAAATGTACGACTTTCATCAAAAATTTCGGCTTATATAAGCATGAACTTTTTAATTTTCCATGCCAAAACGATGATTTTTAACGATGAATTTTGACGCAATGACATAAAATTTTTTACTGTGTTCCATTGAATACGCGAAAAATGAGATTATTTAGTAAAAGTTTGAGTTTGATAGCGTGAAAATATCAAAATATATCAGTTGATATCGATAAGTCCTTTCAAGGTGTCTGTTATTATCTTAAGCTACGCCTTGGTCCATAGCAGTAGTGTCAAAGGCTGTTAAATTGTAGAACACACTAATAATTCTCCATTTCCTATACGTTTTAATTTAAAAAAACTTCAATTTTAAAAGAAAACAATAAAATTATAATTACGGAATGAACCTTGAGGAAATTTTTTTATTTACTTTACATAGAACCATATGTTAATGGAGCGAAAAAAATACATAGCCGTCCCAAATAAATCACTCTAATATGCATAGTAAAAAATTTTGCATCATTGCGTCAAAAATTTTTGTGTTAAATATTTAACACTTTTATGAGTAAATTTAACATTTATTCTGTTAAATCAACACAAAAAAGTGTTAAATATTTAACATAAAAATTTTTAACAAAAAATTTTTTGATGCTATGACGCGAAATTTTTTACTGTGTATAATTAATTATTAATAATTAATAAATTAAGTATAGAACTCCGTTAACTATAAGGATAAGTCATGTATAAAATTTAAATTACTTAAAGTAGTTTGAAAGGTACTAGAATTAAGATAAGTCATTGGGTCAATAGGTAAAGTATCAGTCTGAAGAGCGCAACGTACATGGTTCGAATCCCCGTCGGCGCGAGTCTTTTTTTTTTTTTTTTATGGACCTGATCGAGTCAGGCATGAACAGATCTGATCAGACATGAACATGCCTGGCCAGGTCTGATCAGACCCGGTCATTTTTCATATCTGATCAGACCTGAACACTCATGCCTGTTCATATCTGATCAGATCTGATCATTTTTTCCCGGGAATCGTTACTTTGCAGAAACAAATACTGTTTTTTGATCAAATACTATACAAGGTGTCCCAAAAGTCACGGACGCCATTGTAGCATCTGATGAAAAAAATAATTCTAAGGCGAAAAGTCCTTAGCCATTTTTCAATTAACCGCATAGATAATTAATTATTAATTTAAAATAACGTCTCTTCATTTGTTAGAGAGAGAGCGCCAGTGTCCAGTGAAGTATGTGCCAAACAAAGACACAACTAACTGTATGACTAACTAGCTTCTATAGCTAACGTAGTCACACATATTTACTTACACATTCACACGTGCAAGCGTCTTCGTTGGAACGCACTTGACTTGACACTAGCGCTCTCTCTTTAACGCATAAAAGGACGTTATTTTAATGAATAATTAATTATCTATGCGTCTGATTAAAAAATGGCTAAGGACTTTTCGTCTCAGAATTATTTTGTTTATCAGATGCTACAATGGCGTCCGTTACTTCTGGGACACCCTGTATAGAATATTATTTTTTAATTAGGTATTTAGCGGTAATGAATACAAAGGAATACATATGTTAAGTAAATAAATTCTAATTTTAATTTCTATTTATAATTATATTATTTAATTTTAAAAATGCTTATCGTAAGATGGACGGTGTAACTTAATGCATATCGAATAAGCAAAAAGGAAATTTGGTATAGACCGGGTAGCTCAAACGCTAGAGTAGCCGACATGTCTTCGGAAGGTTCTGGGTTCGAATCCCAGTCCAAGCTGTATTTAATTTTACACTATTTTTAAATATGGTTTTAATAGAGTCATTTTACCACCATATTACCATAAGTATGCCGCATTTTAAGCGTAAATATTCTAAATTTTTAGCGTGGATATATCGCTTTTTAAGCGTAAATATTCCGTATTTTTAGAGAAAATATTTCGCATTTTGAGCGTAAATTATTCGCATCTTTACGGTAAATGTTCCGTAATGTTTCAATGAAAAAACTGACCAAAACAATTGAAAGTATGCTAAAAAATTCAGCATTAATACTGTATAACTGCGACATTTTTTCGGCACTTACAAAACCGCTAGGGTTTATTATCAATTATCTATATGGGTCATTCCATGTCAAATCGACAAATGGTTGAAATCGACCCCCTCCGATTCGAATAAATTTTGGTGGAGAGTTTTGTCTCATCATAAAACAAAGTTCTGCCTAGGAAAAAATTTTTAAAAAACTTTTCTTGAGAGTTATGCAAAATTGAAAATTTTACTGTTTTTCTGGTTTTATAAGTTTATTTATTTAATATTTCATAATCTACTGTATATTAAAAATAAACTGCCGGTGCGAAAAAAGACGACACTTAGAGGTATGAGAAACAAATTTTTTGGAAAAAATCCTGAAAATTACCAAAATTGAAAAATTTTGAATTTTTCAAAATCGTAAAAAATGAACTTTGCAGTAAAATTTTGGGCTCAAAATTTTTAACTTCCCGCTAAGAAAATTTAAAATTTTTTAAAATCGGAAAGTTATTGGTTTCGTCCCGTTTTGTGAAAATCGAGTTTTCATCAGATATCGCCGTTTTAAGGTCACAAGAAGCTTTCCTGACTTTTCCCGCGATGGTGTTCGTGCGGCTGTGTGTGCGTGTGTTTTTTTTTTTTTTTTTTTTTTTTTTCTATAGAGGAGGTAAAATACATTTACGTACGCCAGGACTTGGTGTTGGTGCCAGGACTAGGTATTCGCCTGGGTATGTCGGACTCAGAAGTCAATATTATTTTGCAACAATACCGACTAAATATCCTCTTTTCTCCTTGCCCCATAGATGTTACAGGGAAGACTGGATCGGGACCGCATTGGCTTTACTTCAATCCAGTCCATGTTGTGTCTCACAACACCTACTTCTTGTTACTACTGGTTTCTAATCCCTTTCTGCGATTTTCCCTTTTCAAAGACGCTGCGCGTATGCTGCGACAGCTGACCAGTTTTCTTCTTTTTAGATCATACAGGTTACCAAGCTCTCAAGGGAGAGCGTGGTGCCTATCGTTTCTTCGGTGCTGCTTCTGTCGTCCTTCCATCGATCACACTCGAAAAACGTGTGCTCGGCGTTATCAATTTTGTCTGGGCAGTACTTACAGGTTGGTGTGCTGTGCAAACCCATCTTGAAAAGATAGGCATTGAACTGCCCATGTCCTGTCAATAGCTGGGTCAGGAAGAAGTCCGTGTCCCCTTGCTTCCGAGAAAGCCAGATGTTGATGTTTGGGATCAGGCGCGCTGTCCATCTGCCCGTCTCTCCTGATGTCCATCGGTCCTGCCACTCTTGCTGCGTTTCAACCTTTATCCTTGTTTTTGCCTCCTTTATGTTTTCTCCACTGCTTTTAGCGTCGTAAAGTTTTGCTCTCTCGAACACTAGTAAGTCGATGGGCGCGGCTCCCGGAATGACCAATACAGCCGCTTCGGAAACCGTGCGGTAGGCACATGCAACCCTGAGGGCACCTCGCCGCTGTACTGCCGCCATCTTTCGCTGGTAGGTCTTCTGATTTAATATGTTTGCCCATATCTCCGCTCCATAAAGCAGTACTGAATGGACTGCTTCCAAAAGGACTCTTCTCTTTTTGGTTCTTGGTCCCATAGTGTTGGTTATAATTCGTGCTAGGCTGGATACCGTCTTGCTGGCTTTCTTGCATGCACTGTCAAGGTGTTCGCGGAAAGACAGCTTCTCGTCTATCATCACCCCTAGATAGCGCAGGGCCCTCGTTGACGTCAGTGTTGTTCCTCCCATGTCCACAGCGAATGGTTTTGGGAACCATTTCTGACGTGTCAAAACGACCATCTAAGTTTTCTGTTTGGCGAGTTTTAGGTGATGCTTATCAAGCCAAGTCTCGACGGCGTCAATGGTTTCCCGAACTAGCAGTTCGGCCTTTATTACGCTGTCCACCACTATAGTGGCCGCAACGTCGTCTGCAAAGCCTGTTAGCTCTACTTGCTCTGGCAACGGGATTTCAAGAAGCTCGTCGTAGTCTGCGTTCCGTAGATCAGGCCCCATTATTGAGCCTTGCGGTACGCCAGCCGTTATGGCGTATTCTTGTGGGCCTTCAGTAGTTTCCACTATTAACTTTCTATCGTCAAGGTAGTTGTCGAATAGTGCCAGATTCTTTGGCTCCGCGTCAAACTTGTGCTCCAGAGCGTCTAAGATGTCTTCACAATTTGCGTTGTTAAATGCGTTTTTGACATCTAGCGTGAGGAGAAGACATACTTTACGAGCTTTGAGGCTACCAGACTATGCTTGTTTTTCTGTCTTTATGACTTTCTCGATCGCTCCGACTGTCGAACGACCTTTCCGGAAGCCATGCTGGTTGGTGGCAAAACCTCCAGCATGGTCGATGTCGTTGCGAAGTCTCCCTTGTATGAGCTTCTCGAGCAGTTTTACAGCAATGCCTAGCATACAGAGCGGTCTAAACGAAGAAGGTGTTACGGGGGTTCCCTTACCTTTGTCTGAGAGAACCAATCTCTGCCGCTTCCAGACCGCGGGAAACGTGTCAGTTGCCAAGCATGCATTGTAGGTGTTCAGAAGTATGTCTGGGTATTCTAGGGCTACAATCTTGATCACCGATGCCGGGATGCCATCAGGTCCAGGTGCCTTTCCTGTTTTGAGTGACTTGGCCGCGTCTTGTAGTTCTTTAGTTGTGAAGGGTGTTACTTCACTGTTTTTAGCGAAGTGTTCCTTCACCCGCGGCAGGTGTTTGGGGAAAAGCTCCGCTACAATGCTGTCCATTAAGGCAGAAGACTTCGGCACCTCTGGTGAAGCCTTTCCAAGTCGTTTGGCGACAATTTGGTAGGCTTTACCTCAGATGTCATTGTCGAGATTGTCGCAGATCTCTTTCCATAACTTCACTTTACTTGCTTTGATGGCTCGGTTTAGCGTCTTTTTGGCCTACAATACTCTTTCGAATATAAGTTTTGGTTCGGAGAACGTTTCGCAGCTATCGTGGCGCGGTGACGTAGCTCATGACATCTTTTGTGAAGTTCTGCTATGTCTGTTGACCACCAGTATGCCGGCCCGTGGAAACTCCGGTTTTTTAGCCGCGGCATAGAGGCGTTACATGTGGCAGCAATCTCCGTCATTGCATTTAGCACTGCCTCTTCCGTCTCCCTGCAGATATCCGGAGTCGAATTATTCTGAAGGGTAGACGAGCTCCGTGTAAGTGACGTTTGTAGTTCTTCTGGATTAAGCTTTCTGGTGTTCTACTTCTGCTGTTAGAGGACTCGTTGTGGAGCCGAAACAGGTGCCAATCCAACGCAGAATGTCACATACTGGTGATCTCTACCACTGTATTCTACGGATACAGTCCAGTCCTCAATCATATTGGCTATTCTTTGAGTTGCCAGCGAGATGTCAAGGATGGATTCTTTATACCCCGGTCTTCTAAAGGTTGTGGTAGTTCCAGTGTTCAGTACTATGAGGTCAAGTCTTGCTGCAAAGTCTGCTACTTCGTTACCTCTGGTATCAGAGAAGTCAGCACGATGATTTCACTGTCAAGCTTGCTGATGGTGTCTTCTATGTCTGCCAACTTCTGGCGGAACACATTAATCCCTTCGTTAGGTGAAAGATGCTCATCAAGTCGGTCATAGTGGTCTTTATCCACACGAAGCCTGCTCCGCTTCCGTTGTTGTTGACGGTGATCTTCTTCGAGTTTACTATCCAGATTGCTGATGTGCCAGACTTATCAGCGAACCATGTTTTACCTTCGATGTTTAGATAATGTTCGCAGATGAAGCAAACGTCGATCTTCTCTTTCAAAACTCGCTGGCGAAGTAAGTTCTGCGCCAATGCACATCTATTCAGGTTTCCTTGTAGTATGCGTATCATTTCTGCCTTCTTTTAGCTTCGGCAAGTGCGGTGCGGAATGCCTTACAAGCCCCGGAGCCAGAAATGTGACATAAGCCATCTTGAGCTTCCTTGTCCGGTGTACAGAGGAAGCATTTTGGCTTCTCCGTGCAGTCTGCAGATTTGTGGTTTTCTCCAACACATTTATAACAGCATTTGCTTCTGTCCGGTCCCGTACAGTTTCTTGTTTGATGTCCAAAACCAAGGCATTTAAAGCAGCGGGTTACTTTCGTAACTGGGCGTATGCGACAGTTAACCCATCCGATCACTATATGGGCCTTGTCAAGGATCTTGATCGCGCTAGCCTCATCTATCTAGCAGAAGGCTGCCCGATTTCCTCGTGGTGTAGGTTTTGTCAAATAAACACGTTTTATCTCCAGGCTGTCGGTAAAGTCACGTTTGAGTGCTTCACGGACGTCGCTTTCGGTAGGGATTCCATCCAAGTCAAGGATCTCGATCGTTGTTTTTGGTGTGAGCGTTCTGACTCTACCGATGTTAGCGGTTGCTGTTTTTATCGCAGCTGTGAAAACAGCCGTGTCTTCAGTCTTGCGACTCATTTCTAGAAGAACGCCCCGGCGCATCGTTTGCTTGATAGACTTTATGCCTACTCCAGTCTCTGTCGGGTTAACTTTGGCCTTAATTTCCTTGAGAAGGTCGGCGTACGTTCGCCCTTCAACTGGTTGGACAAGCACATCCTTTGTTCTTGTCTTTTTCCTCCTTAGTTTCTTTGGACCACCCTTACTTGGCTGGTTTTGGGATTCAGTAGGTTTTGCCGCTGGCTCCTGTTCAATTTGCTTCTTTTTCTTTTGCCAAGTCACTTTGGTCCAGGTACCATCCCGGGTTGTCTTTTTCTGTGCTGGATTGTCAATTGCTGAAGAAGGGCTGGGCGTGGACAGCTGCCTCTTCTTGTTGTTGTCTTTTCCTTGCTGTGGTGGTTTTTTAGGAGTGACCAAGAGTGGCTGTGGTTTTTTGGTCAGACTCGGAGTTGTATGAGTCGTTGACGCCGACACGCCTGGAGATTTGTTGGCCAGCCTATATGCCGTGGTGATGGAGGTCACCAATTTCTTTATCTCATGGTGGAGATTTTTCTTGTCTTTGATGAAGTCGGCTAACTCTTCGATCTTGCTGCCAAGCCGCTCCATTGGTGACTGTTGGCCAGTGACGGTCGGTGCAGAGTTAATCCTTCCTCGGTAGGTTTGCATAGTGACGGGAGCAAAAGGTCCTCCACTTTTTGGAGGAACTTTTAATAGCTGTCCATCTACTTCCATCTGGGTTGTTGTCTTACTCTCTGGCATTACTATACAGCAGAGCCATGGGGTCCAACCCGCTGGCCAAAGTGTGTGTGTGTGTGTGTGTGTGTGTGTGTGTGTGTGAAAGTATGTGAAGCGCTTATAACTTTTGAACGGCTCATCCGATTCTATCGCGGTTGGTGCCATTTGAAAGGAATTGGCCAAACTTAGATTTTGAGTATAATTTGAACCGATTTGGATCAGTAGATTTTGAGAAATCTTGAAAAAAATAAGAAAAAAAATTTTTTCCAATGTGGTTTTTTTGGATTACTTTTAAACGGCTCCACCGATCGATAACAAAAACTAATCAGCTCTAGACAATAAAAAACTACGTCGATCGCTGCCAAGCTGGTCGAAATCGGTTAATTCGTTCGAGAGATATCTTGAACGAAAGAAAACCGAAAAAAGTGTTTTTTCGAAATTATGCCGAAATTTTTTGTTCGATCAATTAAAACCTGAAAATTCTTTATGAGGCTGATAAAACTGCGCCGAATGCCGCCAACTGCGTGAAAATTGGTTGATCTATTCAAAAGTTATTGCGGTTTGAAAATTCCAAAAGTAGTGTTCTATGAAACTTCTTCGAAGAGCTCAAATGCATAGAAATACTATGTCTTTGAGCTCAGCGAGCTCAAAATATCACATAAATTATATTTTGAGCTCAAAAATCTCAAAAACGTCATAAGTACAATTTTAAGCGCCCAGGTATGGAATTAGCGGGAAGTTGCAGGGCCTTTAGGATTGACCGTTTTCCTAATTTTTTTTTAAGTGGACAACATTGTAAAAAATTTTTCACAAATTCCAAATTGGTTATTCTTAGTGAACTCAGTTTCTTTTTCTGATTACCCCCGAAAAAGTGAATTCACCGTGATGAACCAGTTCAAAGCGACTGGATTTCAAGCTAAATGTCAGTTACAACGCTTTGAGTTTATTTTCACAAAAAGTCTTGCTCAACGTCATCTGATGTTCACCGTCGAATCACTAAATATAAATGAATGCTTAACCGTCAAATATCCAATAATTTATTAAAAATTACTGTATTACAATCGTAAGAACACAACTGGTAAGGAAAATACTTAAATTAATTTCATATATTATTAGTATTTGGTACATGTTTATTATAACTTATAAAAGTTAGTAGGATGTTACATCTGATTATGTTCTAATTTGTATACATCATGGTATGCATTTCGTATAAGCGCATAAGGGAAACAACTTTCGAGAAGATCCATCGTTAAAAATGGTGACTCCTGAACGATTTCATCAAGCAACAGATAAATAGACTCCCTGTTTTTTATAGTTTCTTTATCGACTTCTTGACCGAGTCTGAGTAAACTGGATGAAGCCAACGCTAGAAATTCTTTCATTCTATCTTCAATATCATTTTGACCACATATTGTAAAAAGTGCACCAAATATATTGTTGATAGCGGTAGCAATGCAATGTATATTATTTGAATGTCCTTCTAAAGATGCACGATAAAATGAATTTTCATTACGAGCTAGTCTTGGAATAGAAACCGCCACAAAAACCATTAAAAGACAAACTAGTAAGTGCTCATCTTCATCAACTTCTGTTTTTTGGATCTTGAGTGCATTGGTGAGTGTCGGATCGACTTTACACATCAAGCCGGCAGCTGAAGTCATTTCAGAAACTAAACGCATCGGATCGCCTGATGGTAAATGATGTCTAAAATCTAGGATTGAACTCAAGAGAAATGGTATACGTTCTTCTAAAACATCAACCAAAGCAGCTTGTGCGAGCTGTCTAAAACTAAGAATGACACCAATTATTGTAACTCGTTGAAGAACATTTTCAACATGTTGTAGCCGTTTGAATTGCTCCTTCATAATTTCAGGTTTGTCAAAATTAGTTCTTAAAGCTAGAAGAACTTCTTTATTACTAGCAACAAGTTTTTTTAGTTCTTGCACTTGACTAGAAATATGCCACATGAGTGTTTCATTGAGCATTTTCATCCCATATGGACCAATAAGCTCGGTCAAAGCTCTTAACTCATTTATATCTGAAAATTCTTCTGCATTGAATGGTATTGAGCCTTCTACTGACAAGCTTACGAAGGCTCGTTGATTAGATGAATAACATATATTTCCAGCACTAACCCGCCTTAATAAAACTTCAGAATACCATTGTGTATACAGAGCAGCAATAGTTTTATCACCATGACTATCTAATGATTGAGTTTGTTGAAGGAGTGCGTTATTAAAGACTCTAGTTATATCAATATGAACATAATTTTCAACTGTTTGAAGTACGTTCATATATGCTCGAACACTCACAAAAAGTTCAGATGGTTTTGCTATTTCATTAGCGTCTGGATTAAACATAACCATTCCAACTAGAGCTCTAGAAAATCTTGTTTCAAGATGTTGATTCATATACTCTTTTGGTGCAAATGTGTATTCCCAAACATTGATTGTAGGACAAAAATTGATTGCGTAACAAAGTTCAGTCAGTGCCATATGCAATTTATCCATGGTCGTAAGTTCTTCTCGAGTTTTTCTGTAACTTTCTAATCCAGGTTTGTGAATTTCATAAATATTTTTTTTACTTTTGTCTTTTTTTTTACGATTTACAACTTGTGAAATCAACTGAGCACAGTGTTTCGGTAAGAGTTTGTCACTCATATTACATTGTTCATCACAAATAGTGGTAATGATATTTTTAGCTTCTTTTGCCATTTCGTCAAGAAACATATTAACTACTGAAAGACTTCGCTCTCGAATATGATGACGTTCTTCAGGACACAGCTCATGAGTACAACTTTGGAAATGACTACAAATAAGTGGAAAAGCAACGATATATCTATTTTGAGCTGGGAATTCGAGACACATGTGGAATTGATCTTCAAAAATTTTACTGTAGAAGCAGAAAATGGAAAGATCTGAAGTTTCAATAAGCATTTCATCAAGATTATCAATCATTTTTGTATGAAAAATTATGGTATCCATAAAAGATGCTAACTCACGATTATCTGTAAGATTCATATTACACTTATTAACGGACATATATGCTTGCAATCTAATCCAATCAAGTCTTAATGGACGAAAATCGAATAAATCATTATCTTCGACTTGTTTTATCGATACATTAGCTATCACCGAACACAAATCACTTAGAATAGCTCCTTCTTCTTCTGGACAAATCGGCAGATTTTGAATAATTTGATGAAGTGCGGGAGCATCAAAAGTAGCTAAAAACTGAACATAATAACGTTGGAGAACTTGAGAATATTTTCGGACGAGAGCTCGTAACTCTTCACAATGAAACAGAAGTTCTGGAAGTTGTCTGTCTACTAAATCTTCGTTTCCACGCCCTTTTGCTTTCCCTTGATTCGGTGGGTTATCTCCATGCCTTAAAACCCATAAAATTTCATCTCTTGAATGAGATAATCCCATGAATACTAATAATGCTTTAGGACCTAAAAGGCCTGGTTGATCGGTCAATATTAGCCCTAATTCTTTTAGAGCCGTCCTTAGAAATTTTCGCCTTTCTCGGTGCCGGTAGCTGGATTTTTGAATCGCCTGGTTATAACATTCTTTTATTTCTGAAATCCTTTTGCTATAACCTTTAATTGTTTCAAAAAATAACTGAATATATTGATGAATATATATAACTTCATCGCGAAACAGTACTAAGACCCATCTAGATTCAAGAGCAGTAACCCACAATTTATTTGGTTGCTCTTGATTTAAAACTGAATGACACAATGTAAAGCCTAGTATAATCCACTTTTCGATTTTATCGAGACTTAATGTTTCACAAGACATCATATCAGTAGCTGCAGGCTTTAATATTTGCCCTGGACTTCCGATTAAGCTTAATTTTTGATCTGCTCTCCAATTATCAGCAGACAAATTTCTACTTGGATAAATGATCCAAAGCGAGTTTAAAGCATTTATTAATAATTTTGAATGCGGAATGAATTCTTCAGAGAGTTTTTTAAGCGGTGCATCATAATCCATAATCATCTGACCTAATCTTGGAAAACTATGATCTGATTGATTATGAACCATTTCATGAGCTGCATTAAAAAGACCTAATACTGCTTTGCGATCTTCTACTTTAGAAAGTAAAATCATAAGAGTTGTGTAAATGACCGTTAAATCTAAATATGCTTTTGTTAGGTCAAAATTAAGAGTGATATCCATGTTTACACCACAGGCATCCATCGTTGTTAATAATTCACTAACATTATCTTTGAAATCTAACAAATCAACAAATGTATAATAATATAAGGACAATGATTTTATGATTTCATTTTTTAAATTTGTGATAGTTTGAAGTCCTTTAATATCAATGTTCGGAAATTTTCGGACGATTAATTTAATAGATGATTCGAGTGTTTTATCAGATAAAAAAGCTGGTTTAGATTTAGCATCACTACAAGCTTTTTTAATATTATAAATACGAGTTAGCATTCCCACACCTCGGTCATTGAGAATAATAAGTTTTTCGGCTAATTTTTGTTGGCTTGGAAGAACTGAACGAGCCATATTTTGTATTTTTTAGTGTGAATTTATGTTTGTAATATTTTAATATTAATAATAACGGTAGTAGTTACACCAAAGCCTTTATAGAAAGGGGGCTTCTTCCAATATTATTATAGTTCACTTTTGACGTTCACACAGTACTTGAAGCTGAAAATAAAAAAAATTAATCAATGTAATGAGAAATTAAACTATATAATAAAACATACATACTGAGTCATTATTGTGAAGTAACAAATAATGGTTGAATCAAAAACTATTAAATATTTAACTTAATTTTTGATCAGAATTGTTGCAAGTACAAAATACATAAACATAGCTCTTATTATATACACCGCACATAGGTCCAGAATAAAATTATGAAAGAAAACTAATTTCATTAGAAATAATACGAAATTTCACATATATTCACAGATAAAAATCAAGCATGATAATAAAAGCGCTGCCTACCGACGAAATGTTCAGACATGGCTGCGTTCAGGTTTACTAAGTTCTGAGCAGAGAGCTAACTTTATCTACCAAAAAATTAATTTCAGACACACTTAAATAAATATACCTTGCATTGTTTTATTATAGATTTAAAAAACAAATAATATAGTGTTACTTTAAGTTGTTGTTACAAGATATGCTAAGATCTGCCAAGAACTTAGTAAACTTGAACGCAGCCATTGTAGTCATGTGTGATGTCTCTAAATGCATCCAGCAGGTGACACTACCTGCCAGCAAAGCGCGAATTTAGATGTAATTTAGATTATCTTAAATATTTCATTAGTTTATAATTTATGTAAATAGTGAAATCTCCCAAATTAGAAAGTTTGTTTTATGTTGTAGAATATTATATATATATATATATATATTGTTTCAAATAAATTTAATTTATTATCGAGTAAAAAGGGACATTGTAGTCTAGTTCTGAGAAACCTTCGGTACTTAAGAATCTAAGGAAAAGTCATGAAAGTCACGTATGAGAAAAATTGTATGATCCCTTGTTTCAACGACTAAATAATAACGCTGTTATTATTTGCATTTAAATATTCAAATAATAAGTACAGTCGTCGTATATTCTGTGCATCGTCAAAACGGATCATCACGTATCGGCGCAATGGCAATTACAACCGCGCGATTAGCCGCGGCTCTAGCACGTGCCGGTGCTGATACTCAATCGGCACCGCCCCCTCAAAAATCTACCTAAAAATTAAAAAATCGTACATTACCTATGATTAATAAAAATTAATTTTTCAGCATGCTGAGTTCTCTGAAGAAGATGTCTTGGTGCAGAGTTTATAACCCTTGAATAATTGTTTTTATCTAATGCCCACACTTATTTACATAAAAACGATTTTTTTTTATTAATCACTTTGACTTAATTTTGAATTATCCAAAAAATTTATTCCTACTTTTTAGTTTGGTTTTATATAGAGGTAGTACGGTTATGAAAGCAATATTTTAAGAAATCCTCGAAACTTTGAATATAAGTCATTAAATGCATAATACATATGCTGTTAAAATTTGAAGACGATTTACCGTACCTAACATGAGATAATTGCAATTGAAAATGAAATTTTTTGTACATGAACATAGGAGAAGCGTAGGAAAATGACAGTATTTTTAATTTTTTCCATCGAAAGAATTTCACCACTCTATCGAAAGACTAGTAGATTGAAGAATATGATATTTCGAACAAGTAAAAAAAAAATGAAAATTATTTACCGTGTAATTTTCGAGATTAATTAAAATAAATTTCACTTTTAGAGGATTATTTTTAGGAGAGGGGGTACGAAAAACAGCCGCTAGTAACTGAAACCGTAGTGTGTGTGTATATGTATAGAGAATATAAAAGTCGACGAGTACAGTAACGTTAAAAAAACTTAACCTATAACCTTAGGTCTGTCGATACGTATAACATGGATAGTGAGCCAAAATTTTTTATCTGGACTGTCGCGAAGGTACTACCTTAAAGCGTGTTTTTTTTAACTATTACTTATTTTTTAATTTATGAATATTGTATTTTCTTTTTTTTTTTTCTAATTTTCCTGTCCATAATTAGAGATGTTCATTTGTAAAGCTTTTCTATATTCAGAGTTGTTCATTTGTGTATATGTCAAATAACCTTGATGTCTTTTATTTGAATTTTCTGAATTTAGATTTATCATCATTTTTTAATTCTCTTTGTATCATCTGTTTATATTAATTTCCATTTTTACAAAATTTAAATTGCTTTAATGGACTATTTTCTGATTTTAGGCCTTTTCAATTTTAATTTTGTATTATGATATGATCTAATAATTTAGTAAATGTCTTTATAGTTATTAGGGTGTATCAAAAAAAATAAAATTTTTTTTTTCTTCAATGGTGTTGAAAAGTTGAAAGTACATTCAAAAACAAAAATTTTGGTATCTATTAGAGCCCTTAATATTAATATTAAGATTTGCCTCAATATATTTCTAATTTTCCTATTTAAATAACACGGGAAAATATTTTTTTTTATTTTCGAATTTTAATTACTTCGGAATGGCTTGCTTACGCAACATCCCAGAAAAACGACTTATAGGAAATTTCACGCTCTAAAAAAAACATCTTGAGGTCGAAGTTCCTCAGATCAACCGTTTCAAAGATATCTGCGATCAAAAATAAATCACTTACATTCTGTTAATCCGAAACTTTAAACTTTTTTTTTTTGATTACTTACTCCATACGTGACTCACGAAAAACACAAATACATAAATATAAAGGTAAAAAATATCTAATAAATGATTTTTGGGTCCCCATCTAAAAATAAATCGTATGTGTTGTGTGTGTGTATGTGATCCTCTTAATATCTTTCAATAACTTTTGAACGGCTCCACTGATTTCATCGCGGTTGGCGCCATTCAAAAGGGCTTGACCCAACTTAGATTTTGAATACAATTTGGACCGATTCAAACCGGTAGATTTTGATGTCAAAAAAACTACAAAAAAAATTTTTTTCCAATGTGGTTTTTTTTAGAATAACTTTTAAACGACTCTGCTGATCGATTCCAGAACTAATCAGCTCTTAACATCAGAAAATCACGTCGATCACCACCAGCCCGGTCGAAATCGGTTGATTCGTTCGTGAGTTAGGCGGGAGTGACTATGACTCTCTGATTTTTTTGCGTGTTGCGAAAGCATTACGTTTAGATTTTGGAGATCATGATTATAGCAAGTAACGTTCTCTCCGTAGGTCCCACCATCGATTTAAACTTGAAGATTCTTTGTGAGGTTTCAAAAATTGCGTTGAATGCCACCAACCGCGTGAAAACCGTTTCATTCATTCAAAAGTTATTGCGGTTTGAAAATTCAAAAAATAGTGTTTCATTAAACTTCTGTCAGACTTTTGAGCTCGGAGAGCTCAAAATGACACGAAAATTATATTTTTGAGCTCAAAGAGCTCAAAAACGTAATTAGTGCAATTTTGAGCGCTTAAGAGCATGTAATACAGTCTGTTGTCGGTAATTCAGTTTGGACTAGTGATAACAAATAACAATTGAATATATCGGATTGTTTATTTGAAACACATAAAATGCACTGAAGATTATCAGGCTGACTGTCAATACTCTTAACACTGTTCAAAAAAATTAAACTATAGTTTATTTACTATAGTAAATGAAAGTTTTTGTTGATAATTAGTTTTCTATTCAAATCTAGTTGCATTTTAATAATTCTGTCTTATAAGTAATCTAAACTAAAGTAAAGATTAACCAAAAAATTAAATCAATCTCAAAGATTATATTGGTTGTAAGTTTATGAGTAATTTCTTTATAGTAAAGTTTATTTACTTGAATATATGATGGGCCCGGAGATAAGGCAGTTTTACGCGCGAACTCTACCTATTTATTTATCATTTTGTTATTTTTTTTCAATGATTAAATTTAAAAATAGAAGAATCAATTTACAAAGGACTATTATTAACATACTCCGGCCAAGTTTAATAATTTTTTGTTCAAAAATTACTTGGTCAAAAAGCGTCTCAGTATTTTGTCCAAAATTTGAATATTCTCTGTCCTACATGTTCTTAAGTATGGAATTAGCGGGAAGTTGCAGGGATGGTCTACAAATATAAATAATGCTGTGAAGCGGGAAAGAATAGGAGTTACGGTAATTATTACGTGAAGCGTTCCACATTCACGTAACAGGATATTGGTAGGAAAGGATTGAGAAAGGAATGTGAAGAGGATCATCTTAATGTGAGTTTATAGAATATGCGAGAAAAAATTATTAGATAGCTCGGACTGGGATTCGAACCCAGAACCTTCCGAAGACATGTCGGCTACTCTACCATTTGAGCTATCCGGTCTATACTAAATTTCCTTTCGCTTATTCTATATACATTAAGCCACACCGTCCATCTTACGGTAAGCATTCTTACAAATATAAATAATGCTGTGAAGCGGGAAAGAATAGGAGTTACGGTATGTTCTTTAGGGTCAATCGTTTTCCTAATTTTATTTGTAAAATCATTTGAATTCTGTTAATCTGAGTTTTCAAACTTTTTTTTTCTTATTTACTCTATACGTAACTCACAATAAGCACAAGTACATAAATATAAAGGTTAATAATATCAAATAAATGATTTTTTGTAATGCCAACCGCGAAACTTGGATTTTCGAGCTATAGTTAGAAGGGGTAAAATGAATGATATCTGGACATCTATAGTTGAGTCTACTTTTCACGCACACATATCGATAAATAATATCTCGCTCTCTATCTGTCTCTGCATTTCCGCATGGATGCTAAAAAGCACTAGGATGTTTAGTGTTATGTCCTGCGAGGTTACTAGATTCGCCGATGATGACACCTCGTGGACAAGTGGGTTGTTTATTGTCACGCGGGATTTTATTTTATAATTCAATTTGAAATATACTTAAAAATGACTGATTGAGATTGTGTGGCAAGGTATGATTTTAAATGATAAGAGTTCAATTGAACTTAATGTTGATGTTTATTTAGAAATCGGAGAGATGGAGTGAATAGTTACAGCTCTCGGGGAGAAGTGAAGTCACAAAGTCTCAACTCTGACTGCTCAGCTTCACGTTCCCCCACTATGGTTACACGTATACACCTATACTATTGCTAGAACTACCCTTATACATAGTGCGTAATATACTATCTTACATGTACTTATATAAACTTATTTATATATAACACTTATTATTTGCGGCTGCGGCCGGCTTACATATTCATGTACCTGTATTTACCTGGCTTTAAATTCAGCACAGCGACCTAGGGAAACCGCAGAAAACCTGGTCGAGGTCCAGACAGTAATAATAATATAATATCAGATCGTTGTTAACAATGATTATCCTTATCTATTATTTATTATTATTTAATTAACATATATTCATTAGAATCAATTAACGTGTTATAATTTTAAAAGGCTTTTAAGGTATTATCTGCTCAATAAATTATATCAGATGCGGAATTTACTTTAATATTTGCTAATCATTTCTAAATTCAATTTAATACCATTTACTATTCAATTATTCCAATATGTAATTAAATTTGTCTAAAACCATTGTGACATTAAATCCATACATACATACACATGTTGTAGCTTCTAAATACTCATTTATTTATGTTATTTAGTTACTTAAAATAAAGTGGATAAATAAATTATTATTGATTTATTTTGTTGTTAAATTTAGTTGTAGTGCCTTGTTTTTTAGAGAACAAGAGACCGTTGAGTTTCCACACGTGTCTTTTATGGCTTTTCTTTTAAGGACTTGAAGTTGTCATGTGGCAAGGACACGTTCTGTGTTTACTCAAAGATTTTATGGTTTTTCAGAACCTAATACAATATTCCTTTCTATTATTTTCTCGACATTAAAGTTTCTCTTTCGAAGACACGTGTGCACTCAACGACCAAACTCAGCAATTAAATAAAATATTAAATCAACTAGGAATTCTGAATCTATTTAAAATATAAATATAAATTTAAATTATAAATGTAACTAATTAACACATTTAAATCATGGTTTATCTGACAAGTAGTGTCACCTGCCAGATGCAGCCCAAAGCATTATAGTTATTACGACATAACATTAGTTTCGTTTATTTCTACAATCGTCCGCCAGGGAGAGTATGAATCGAAAAAAAAAAATCTTTGCGACAAGTCGATTCTTGTAAACAATTTTACTAATATTTTAGTTTGTCATTTATTCACGTGTGACAGTTCATAAATGAATAAAATTTTATTTGCATCCTCTCAAATCCGAGTTTCGCCGTTGCTATTACAAAAAATTTTGTTCGATACAAATCCGCAAAGGTTGGCATTTTGGTAATAAACTTGAAGTGATGACACTCGTCTGAGATTATAAATACATTCTCAACAAAACCAATGCACTTATAATCTCAGCCTCGTGACGTCACTTCAAGCTTACCAAAACATCTACCTTTGCGCAGGCGTATCGAAAATAACTATTTGAGTCCTCGTGTAGAAAAAAATCGTCTTAAAAGTGTCTTAAAAATGTCGTTTTTTTGAGATCTTAAACGTGACAAAAACCAAGACTGTTTTTAGACTCTTTTAAGACATCGAAACCCAATTCCGAGAGCAGATTTTTCAAATTCGGTTCTCAAATTTGTTATGAAAATTAATTTTTCGACATTTTTTAGACGATTTTGCAAATTTTTAACCACAACATTTTTTAGTACGCTCTTTTCAAATTGAATTCGAAATTGTAAAAGAATTATTATCCGACAATTTTAAGACTTTTTTGAAACGCTCCGTTTTAATGTTCCGGGGCTCTGTCGCTGTGAGTTCATCTTAAAATAATCTCAAAAATTTTTTTTGAGATTTTTTTAAGACTATTTTAAGATTTTCTCAAGATTATTTTAAGATTTCCTTAAGACTATTTTAAAACGGACCACAATAATGTTCCAGAGCTCTGTCCCTGTAAGCTCATCTTAAATTAGTGTTTGAAAATTTTATTAAGATTTCTTAAAGATTTTTGATCGCAGATATCTTTGAAACGGTTGATCTGAGGAACTTCGACTTTTGAAAGTTTTTTGTAGAGCGTGAAATTTCCTATTGATCCTCTCTCTGGGATGTTGCGTAAACAAGCCGTTCCAAAGTAATTAAAATTCAAAAATAAAAAAAAAATTTTCCCGTGTTATTTAAATCGGAAAATTACAAATGAATTGAGGCAAACCTTAATATTAATATTAATATTAAGATTAATATTAATATTAAGGGCCCTGATAGGCGTCAAAATTTTTGTTTTTACATGTACTTTCAACTTTTCAACAACATTAAAAAATAAAAAAATTTCTTTTTTTTTTTAAACACCCTAACAGTTATCTATAGTTATTTGATTTTGTTTATTTTGAAGACTGTAATTATCAGGAGACTAATTATTCGATTGATTATCTTTTAATTGAAACATCAAATTTATTTGAAATATTTTATTTGTAAATTTTTGAATACTCAATTTATTTCTTTGGTGATTTACCATAAAAAAAATTTTTATCTTTCATTACCTCTATATATAGTACTTTTTTTTTTTTTGATAAATTTCTATAATTATGTTTGTCTGAGCTCACAGTTATTTATTTTATGTGAATTTTCTTCATAGTTTCATTTATTTTTTTTATTTTCCAAAGATATTTTTTATTGAAATTTTCAGATGTCCATTTGTCCATATTGAGAATTTTTTAATTTACTCGAATCATTGCCAGCCGTTGCAAATCAATGACGATGACTGTAATTAATGTGTAGATTAATTATAAATACTTAAGTAACAAATAACATTTTTTTATCTCAATAGAAAATATAATAATAAGTACACTTCTTACAAAAATTAAGGGAGCAAGATAAAATCTAAATTTTTGGGGGATTTTCAACAGGCTGTAAATTTTAGAAAAATGGTCGTACAGTAAATAAAAAAAATCAAATTGTAAATCTAAGTATCTAGTTTTTGGATCGGAGTTTTTTTTTGGAATTTTTTTTCGAGTTATCTTTAGAAAACCACTGAAAAATAAATTTTCGAAATTTTTTTGGTTTTTTTTTAATCTATGCACTTGGAAAAAATTTTTTTGACTCAATCTCTATATGGACCGGATAAATTATTTATACTCAGTTTTAATTTGTTTTTTTAAGATCTCGATACGAGCATTTGTCACTGAGATATCGGTGTTTAAATGGAAAAAGATCATTTTGTCTTTGATTATCAATATCTCAGCAACCAATGATTGCACGGAAAATTCAAGGATGGTTTCGAAAACTTGAATAAATTCTTTACAAGAATTGGCTATTGATTTAAAAAAAAAAAATTTTTTTTCAATCATAACATGAATTTGAAAAAGCAACCAAAAAAGGGCTTTTCGTATTTTTTTGGAAAATCAAGCGCCTTATCAAAAATATCGCGGAAACGACCAATGTTTAGTGTAACTTTTACAGTTCAACATACCCACAAAAATCCTGCAAAGTTTCAATTTGATCCAGCTAATCGTTTTTTTGTCCCACTCAATTGAATTTTTGATAAAATTAAAAGAGCAAGATTTTTGCTCCGAAAAGGTTACAATTTTTATTATGAAGAAAATAAATTTTTAACTTCCCTCTAAGAAAATTAAAAATTTTCATTAATTGGGAAGTTATTAGTTTTACCCTGTTTTTCGAAAATCGAGTTCTCATCAGATCTCTACACGTATGAGTCGAGGACTTAATATTAATATTAAGGGCCCAAACTTTCAGCAAATTTTTAACTTTGTAACAGGGAAAATTGAACTTCCCGGGGTCATTATCGACCACTTAATTAACGCACGGTAGGTCAGGACTTTCCCTTACCTTTCGATTTTTGACAAGTAGTTTCGACTTGTCACCGGGCGTGCTAATCGAAAGTCCCCACTACAGTCCCCGGAAAATGAAGCGCGGGAGCGAAGATAGGAAAGTTGGAGAGCACGAGAAGAGGTTATAAAAACGCCGGGTGTTGTGTCAAGGCTCTTTCTTCCGGCAAATTTTTGCGAGTACGTTAAGTAACTGTGTTCCAGCGTGGGATAATTTTCTAAGACAAGTAAGTAGTTGATTTCTTAAGGCTTCACGAATGAAACGAAGCGATTAATTTTTATTGTCTGGTATTTTGTTAAAAATTACTTGTCGTTAGGCCATTTGGCTGACGATCTTCGTCTTATTCGAAATATTTATTTACTGGAATTTCTAGGATAAATTGATCGAGGATAAGATTGGGAGCTGGGTGTAATTTGGAGATACGAGTTTCTGGAGCCTTGGAAGTCAGTAGGCACAGTGGAGCCGATTCCGTCATTTTCTTTCTACTGGGAAAAGATTTCATCGCTGGAGTACCGGTTTCAGTTGTCAGGTATTCTAAGTTATTTTAGGCCAAATTAATTAATAATCTAATTAAGAGGCCAAAATAATTAAATTTGATTTTTTGAGCGGTCATCTTGGTATTAGCAAATTCGTACCTTAGTTTCTATCGCCAAGGTCAAGTAGTTAGTTTTGTCGCTAGACTTTTATATTTAATAGATAAATTGTTAATTTATTGGTGAAGAAATTATTAGTAATTTATTATAGGCCTGTTGGCTATGATAAATTAATTTTAGTTAAGAATTTTCGAGACAGAAATTAATTAAGAAATAGCGCCTAGAATTTATTTAAGGAGAATTAAGAATTAAAATTAAGTTAGTGAAGGTCATTCTATAATGCTCCACGGTGGTAATTTTGTTGAGACGTTTTAGAATTTCAGAGTTGAATTTAAGAAATTGTGTTAAATTAGATTTAGGCCGGTGGGCTAAATTTAATTAATTTAGTTAATTTAGCGAAGGTATTTATTGAGAAATTTAGTGAATTTAGAAAATTGATTACCGAACTTGTTAAGAAAATTATGTAGTGAGCTTTGTTAAAGATTATTTAGCGGAGATCAAGAAATGAAATAAATCAGTGGATTCATTAGAATAAATTGATTGATAACTTTAGTAGAAAATTTAGTGAGTTGGAAATGAATTTAGTTAAGAAGATATATTAATGAATTTAATGAATTAAAATCGAAGGTCAGAATTTTGTGTTAAGAAATTGTTAGTCGTAATTTTGGAATTTTGGAAAAAACGAAATATTGAGAAGTTTTATTGGGTAAAATATGTTGTTTGTTATTCCGTCAGTTGGACGAGGGTTAAGGAATTAAGAATCTAGATGCGTAATGGTCTATGATTAAATTTAGAAATTAGGAATCTAGATGCGTAATGGTCTATGATTGAATTAGGAAATTAAGGATAGATGCGTAACGGTCTATGATTGAATTAGGAAATTAAGGATAGATGCGTAATGGTCTATGTGGAGTTAAGAAATTAAGAAGATAGATGCGTAATGATCTATAGTTGAAAGAATTTAAGGATATTTAGTTGTAAGTTTTGGCAAGTGCCTGCGTAGGTGAGAGGTCCTCACAATTAAGTAATTGATAGGTTAATTCTAAGGGTAATATTATTAAGGAATTTTGTTAAAATAAAATTGTTTACATTGAATAAATAATTAAATTGTTAATAATTGTTTCTCAGTATTAATTTTTCAGCCTTTCTCAACTTCTCACGACCCGATCTTTCCTTCTCATGCTCCCCGGTTTCTGGGACACCGAGTATAAAATGCCAGTGGCGCCCTTTTCAAAGAGGAAAGGGGTGACCAATTGGACAGGGCTAACCACCCCGTTACAACTTCTCACTAAGAAAATCAATGATTTTCGAAAAATCGAGAAATTATTGGTGTGTGTGTGTGTGTGTGTGTGTGTGTGTATACAAAATTTTAAATGTAGGTATGTTTAAATGTAGGTTTATTTTGTATGTATGTATGTATGTATGTATGTCACCCTCTTATAACTTTTGAACGGCTTGACCGATTTCTTCGCGGATGGTGCTATTCGAAAGGGCTTGACCAAACTTAGATTTAATTGAATACACTTTGGACCGATTCAAACCGGTAGATTTTGGAAAATCTCAAAAAAACTACAAAAAAAATAGTGTGTGTCAGCTCCGACGCACGACTGGAGTTTACTACTTACGAACGATTATATAAAATATTTAGATTAGTAAATGATGGTAAATGGAATTAACTATTATATTATTCGAAGCATACATGATACATTAATTTTCATTAATTATGCGACTAATTCGTCAAAGTAGCTAACTCTATTAACTTGTTAATATTTTTAAATCGCAAATTAATATCGATAGATATAAATAAAAAAATTATGTATAAACTCCAATAAACTCCAAAAAATTGTTTAAGGAACAATTTTTCTTTTAAAAATCATGATTCGTATCAGAGATTGAAATTTCATAAAAAAATTTTCAATTATCTTATGAACAACGCATTTGTTTATAACAATTTTTTAAACAATAAAAGGTAAAAATTTAAAAAAGTTATTTCCGTGCAGCTTCTGACAACATAAAAACGGATCATTAATAATATTTTGGAAAAATAGATTTTTTTGATGATTAATTTAAGTTTTTAAATTTGCAGCAACGAAAATTATTAATAAAAAATTGAAAAATAAAAATTTTTTAATTTTTCAAACGGGGATCTATTCTGAAGCCTTCCAAGAATTTCTTCAAGAGAGGAAAAAAATCTCAAATAGTTATAGTTTAACAATTATCACACTTGCAATGTACATGCTCAAGCAGAAAAAAAATTATTAATTAACAATTGCATAACTAATTGAAAAATTGTGATAGAAATTTTTTCAGGCGGATTATTCGTTTATTGTTGTTCATTTATCTATCCAGTAAGCCCCTGATTTTTTTCATTTCTTAAATTTTATATTTAATATGCTAAAATAATTTTTATCAATCAAGTGTTCAAAGTAGACATGGCTTACGCAAGCCAGAGCACCCATTTTCGGCCGTATTTTCATCCCTCTGGAAAAATTATTAACCCTTCGTTGGTCGCGCTATGAGCGAATCGCCGCCTAACAACTACTCAACCTATAGAAACTCGCTATAGTGCGAGCGAGAAACTAAAAACAAGCGCGATCAACGAAGGGTTAATATTGGTCCTACAGTTCCGGGAGTCCAGACTTTTTTCTGAGAAATTTTCTCCTCTTTTTGAATTTTTAAAATCCTTATTAGTTTTTAAGATATTTGTAAAAAACTAAACCCCCTTTTTATCATAACTGATAAGAATTAACATTCTTAATAACCTTTGCAATTTTTGCAAGTGGAACTTCATTTTTTTCAAAAATCATTGAGATCCCATTTCGAATCGAATGACACCTCAATTATAATTTTCGAAAACTTTACTATCTCATTCGATAAGTAGGTTTTACTCTCCATATTTTTCTCATACCGGGCGCCTTATATGAAAATCGATTCTTAAGGAGCAAAATTTTTTTAAAATGTTTTTTTTAAATAACTTTTAAACGGCTCTACCGATCGATTCCAAAAACTGATCAGCTCTTAACATTTAAAAAACACGTCGATCGCCACCAGCCCGATCAAAATCGGTTGATTCGTTCGTGAGTCAAGACACAGGCCGTATGGCAACTTACATGATTTTATTGTTTTATTGTGGACATTTTAATATTATAATTATTTGTTAATAATATCTTGTCTTAAAATTAACTTATAAATTAAAAGTTAAAGAAAGAGATCATAATAATTTTTTACATCAGATTTAACTTAATCTATTTTCATTTTAGGTCTATAGAAACCTCGCGGTTTCAAATCACCGTTGTTCCACCAAAGGTACTGCAGTGAAACCACGGTGGAAAACTGAGTAACCACGGTGAGTTGCATCGTGTTTCCACAGTGTATTTGTTCTATTCTACCACCGTGGTTTTATAGTGTTTCCACGGTGGATCCTCCGAAATTGGTCGGTTCATCCACTGACGACAAGAAAAACAGTACGTACGGTGATTCCAGAGTCAAAATTAAAAACATATTTTGAGCCTCCACAACCTACTCGAGGATTTATAGGCTGAAATCATGGTTTTCGATTTTTTCAACTATGATGACGCGTATGTCAGAACCGTAATTTCAGTCTACAAGTGATATTTTTGTCCGCTTTTACCAAAGTTAGGCTGAAATTACCGTTTTAGAATCATAAATTGAGCCTACTGAGCCTACATTTCTACCGTAAAAAAGATCCTTATTGGTTAATATGATGTAGGCAAGGGGAAAAAAAGGAAAGGGGAATGGATTCAGAAAAAATGGCTGCTGCTAGCGGCATGCTATGACCGGCGCATGCCATTTGATAAAAAATGATAAAAAAAGGATTTTGCCAATGTCATATCTTTATTGTATTTATATTGTAGAGCTATCGCAAATTCAGACCGTGTGACTCTTAATTTAAACCTAACTTTCGCTAATTATAGAAATAACGTAAAAATCCGTTCTAACCTAGATTCGAACCCGAGCCGCGCGCTTGCCAGACCGATAACTAACCCCTACACCGTATACGACCGATAAGTTGGTTTTCATCTCATCATTCTCATAAGCTAAATTTATATGTTGATGATTTTTCTGAAATTTTTGTATCTTTCTCTACCCTGTTGAAAATAGTTTTCAAATTTTCTTACCTAACCAAAAAAAAGTTACGAGTTATTTAAAGAAAAATATGTTTTTTTTTGGAGTTTACTCCTTAAGAATCGATTTTCATACAAGGCGCCCGGTATGAGAAAAATATGGAGAGTAAAACCTACTCATCAAATGGGATAGTAACGTTTTTGGTGCGAATCATTTCTCGCGCACCTTTCACTTTTCAGTTGTATGTGTGTGTGTGTGTGTGTATTTTTTTTTTTTTTTTTTTTTTATCTTAGGGGGGAGAATCCTTTTTACGGATTCCAGGCATAGCTGTTCGGCCTGGATATGTGGCGACTCGACGCAGCGTCATACTAAAACTCGACGCTAACGCCCCTACCCACTAAACCCTAAACCCCTTTTCTTCTTTCCTCTAATCCCTCATGGAAACCGCCGTCAGACATTACTTCGTGAGGGGAGGATCTAGCTACTGCTATTCCTTCTGGTGGTTAAGGTGTTATTTTTCCTTCCTTCTAGTTTCTGTCATTTGCCCTTTTTCTTTCAATGGAACGCAGCTCTGTAATCACTTCGGTGGTAAACGTGCTTGTGGCGTTCCAGGCAGCTTCGGATGACAGCATTTCTTCTACTATTGACTCTGGTGTGATTTTCTTGTTCAGGATCTTCTCTAACTCATCACGCTGTAGGTTAAAACGAGGGCACTCAAAGAAAACGTACTCCGCATTTTCAGCAACTCTTGGGCAAGACGGACACTCTGGGGAATTATCGTGCTTAAAGCGATAAAGGTACTCCCGGAAACAGCCGTGTCCTGACAACATCTGGGTCAGATAGTAGTTGGCCTCGCCGTGATTCCGGTTAAGCCAAACGTCAATCCTTGGTATAAGTCGATGAGTCCATCTTCCCTTCTCCGCAGCATCCCATAGTTGTTGCCATCTTGCTATACTATGTTGTCGCTCTTCAGTTCTCAGTTCTTCAGCGCTCAGTGTAGATGATCTCTTTCGGTGGTATAGGTTCCGTCTTTCCTCAGCTAGGACTCTAAGAGGCAGAGTTCCAGAAATGACGCACACTGCCTCCCGGATATTATGCGGAAGGCGCTTGCAACTCTCAGTGCACTTAATCGGTAGACCGGTCCGGCTTTCCTCCATGATTCTTGGGTCTCCAGCGCGTCTGCCCAAACGGATATTCCATATGTGAGCACTGATGTGACTACTGATGATAGCAATAGTCTCCTGCTCTGCTTCGGGCCTCCAACATTCGGCATCAGTCTTGATAGGCTAGTTACCACCGCTGATGCTTTAGCACTTACGTGTACGACCTGTTGTTTAAAGTTCAGTCGGGCATGCAGCGTCACCCCCAGATATCGGATAAATGGTTGCAATGCGATCTCCTGCTCGCCGACATTCAGCTTGATGTTTTCTACGATCTTTCTGCTGGTGATGAGCACAGCTTCAGTTTTGTGCTTGGCTAACTCCAACTTCATCATCTCCATCCATAGATTAATCCGGCTAAATATGATATCGAAAGCCAGATTGATCTCTTCCAAGTGTTTCGCGACAATCACTACCGCTACATCATCGGCATATGCAACAAGTTTCACCTCTGATGGTAATGCAACTCTCAGGAGACCATCATACATGATGTTCCACAGCAAAGGACCCAAAACCGAGCCCTGTGGCACTCCTCCGGTTATTTCGTACTCCCTTGGACCGTTTTTAGTGTCATATTTGAAGACTCTGTCTGTAAAGTAGTTTGCTACCATTCTGCGCAGGTATCCTGGCACTTCTTTATCTTCGAGAGCTCGCATGATGCAGTCCCAGTTAGCGGAATTGAAGGCATTTTTGATGTCCAAGGCAGCCACCAAACAATACTTCTTTCTGCCATGTTCCCATCTCTTTCCAGCGATTGCCTCCTTAGCTGTATCGACCACCAGGTTGATCGCATCCAGCGTTGATCATCCTTTCCGGAAACCATACTGGCATTCTGCTAGGAGTGGATCGACGACTGCTTCTATTCGTTGGTGCATTATACGCTCTAATATCTTACCCGCTGTATCCAGCATGCAGAGTGGTCGGTAGGATGATGGCTCGTCCGGTGGCTTCTTCCCTTTAGGGAGAAGTACAAGTCTTTGCTGTTTCCATCTTCTAGGAAAAATCCCTTCTTTGAGGCACGAATCGTAGGTATCTAAGAATAGATTTGGCGCTGCTTGTGTGTGTGTGTGTGTGTGTGTGTGTGTGTGTGTGTGTGTGTATATATATACTTGTGTGTAGCCAGCATACACAGTATACTGCGTGATAGCTTATAGTCTGGTCAACAAGTGCCTTTTTGGTCAACTTTTTTCAGCAGTCTCCGAAAATTATGATTGAGTTGTAATTCGATTCAGGATGGCATCTAGATGATTTTCGAAAGAAATGATGTTCCGCTTGCAAAAATTGTAGAAGTTATTAACAATTAACTAAAAAAAAAGGGGGTTTAGTTTTTTGCAAATATCTCAAAAACTAATAAATACTTTTCAAATTTAAAAAAAGATTCAAAAAGAGGAGGAAATTTCCTAAAAAGAATTTTGACTCTTAGAATTGTAGGACTAATATTTATAATTTTCCCAGAGGGTTGAAAGTACACCCGAAAACGGATACTTCGGTTTGCGCAAGCCACGCCACCTTCGGACCTTTAATGAATAAATATTATTTAAACTTATTAAATATAAAAATTAAAAATTGAAAAAATTCAGGTGCCTACAGGACAGATCAATGAATAATAATCCGCGGTCAAAAAATTTTTATCGCGATTTTTCAATAAGTTCTTCATTAATTAATTAACAATTTTTTGTAACACGAACATTAATATTGCAAGTGCGATAATTGTTAAACTATTAATATGAAAATTTTTTTCCGTTCGTGGAGCTATTTTTCAAAGGTCTTAGAATAGATTCCCGTTGGAAAAATTAAAAAATTGTTAATTTTCGTTTTTTTATTAACAATTTACTAAGGTGAAAAATTATAAAGCTTTATTAAACATTGAAAAAAAATTTTTTTTATATAATATTATTATTTATCCATTTTCTTATGATCAGAAGCTACTTAAAATGATTTTTAATAATTTTTACCTCCTATTGTTTAAGAAAATTTTATAAACAAATGTGTTATTTATGAGATAATTCAAAATTTTTTTTTGATCATATAATCTTTGTTGTTAATTATGATTTAAAAAAAAAACAGTTTCTTAAAAAAAATTTTTTATTGCTTAAAAACGCATTTGTTAATTGACAAATAATTTCAAAGGTTATTAAGAATTAACTGAAAAAGGGGATTTATTTTTTTACAAATATCTTAAAAACTAATAAAGATTTTAAAAATTTTTAAAAAAATTAAAAAAAAAGGAGGAAATTTCCTAGAAAAAAGTCTGGACTCCCGGAACTGTAGGACCAACATTAATAATTTTCCCAGAGGGATGAAAATACGGCCGAAAATGGGTGCTCTAGCTTGCGTAAGTCATGCCTACTTTGAACACTTGATTAATAAAAATTAGTTTAACATATTAAATATAAAATTTAAGAAATAAAATAAATCAGGGGCTTACTGGATAGATAAATGAACAATAATCCGCCTGAAAAAAGTTTTATCACAATTTTTCAATTAGTTATGCAATTGTTAATTAATAATTTTTTTTCGGCTTGAATATGTACATTGCAAGTGTGATAATTGTTAAACTATAACTATTTGAGATTTTTTCCTCTCTTGGAGCAATTCTTGAAAGGCTTCAGAATAGATCCATGTTCGAAAAATTAAAAAATTTCTATTTTTCAATTTTTTTTTAATAATTTTCGTTATTGCAAAATTAAAAACTTAAATTAATCATCAAAAAAATTAATTTTTCCAAAATATTATTAATGATCCGTTTTTATGTTGTCAGAAGCTGCACGGAAATAATTTTTGTAAATTTTTATATTTTATTGTTTAAAAAATTGCTATACACAAATGCGCTGTTCATAAGATGATTGAAAATTTTTTTATGAAATTTCAATCTTTGATACAAATAATGATTTTTAAAAGAAAAATTGTTCTTTAAAAAAATTTTTGGAGTTTATTAGAGTTTACACATAATTTTGTTATTTATATCTATCGATATTAATTTGCGATTTGAAAATATTGACAAGTTAATAAAGTTAGCTATTTTGACGAATTAATTGCATAATTAATGAAAATAAATGTATCATGTATGCTTCGAGTACTATAATAGTTAATTCCATTTACCATTATTTACTAATCTATATATTCGATATAATCGTTCGTAAGGAGTAAACTCCAGTCGTGCGTCGGAGCTGACATACACGATTTTTTTTTGTTAAATAACCATAACTTTTTTTAAAATTAACTCATTGGGATGTTTTTTTTTTTGAAAATTTTTGTTTTTAAATGTACTTTTTAGAAAAAAAAATAAAAATAACACCGGCACACAAAAAAAAATTGTCTGTACACCGGGTGCCACCTATCTACGGACATGTTTTTCGACCCGCTAAATACGAATTTCAAGTCAGTTTAGGCCGTCCAGCCTTCAATTTCGTGTAAATTGCAAAAAACCCCTAAAAATAGCAAAAATTCGATGTTTTGGCCAGAAAAAAAATTTTGAGATCTAAGGAAAGCATAATTTTCATGTATTTTGATCTGTTAAATACTAATTTCGATCGTACTTTAATCATAAACTTTTTTAATTCTAAAAAAATTGTAAAATATCCTTAAAAATTGCAAAAATCGTGAAAAATTGGGATTATCTTGGTACAAAAAATTTTGTGGACCTGGATTGACGAAGATTTTTATTTAATTTAATCTGCTTGATCTGATTCTGCAATAAATTTGGCTCATAGTCCCCTCAATCATTCATAAAACTGCAAAAAACCGATAAAATAGCAGAAAATTGCTGCTGAAAAAATGGGAAAAAATCGTTTAAACACAATTAAATAAATTTCTTGTATTTTTTATTTCTAAAATACAAGATTTAGATCCAAGAATGTACACAAATTGGATTTTAAACGGTTTTTAGAGGGTATTGTACTCTTTCATTCTCAAATGATATACGACGTGGATATCTCTTCTTCCACCTTTTCCTTTATTTAGTAAAAATTTGCCATCGTGTTGGGATTTTAACTTCTTGGATGTGCAGACTTCATTTCATTGCATGATCGCTTGTACTTGCAACCAGGGCACCTCCTCGGGGTGACGGTGGGCAACAGAACCATCTGGCAGAGTCCCTGGGTTAACGGCGTGTGTGCCGTTATGGCAAGTACAAGTGATGAGTACTTTACGATGCAGGGATTCGGAAACCCAGTATCGGCGTCTGGTCAGGGTGAGAAAGCAGGCCCGCAGGCGTCGTCATCCAGCGACTGCAGCTCTTCAGTAGTGGGAAACTTGGCTACTGGAGAGTATACTATTACAAGAAGCAATTCCCATCTATGCAATAAGAGTCCTAATCTATTTTATTACGTTTTTGGGGAGTTTGAGCCGGTAAAAAACCACAGAACGTTTTCAGATAGATTAAAACGAAATTATGAAGAATGCTTTTGCATTCAAATTACAAATTTGGATTCAGCCTGGGTCCCACACTTTGTTTGTGGTCGATGTAATATCGACTAGGTCTTATAAAACAATATGTCAAAGCTCTGGACAAAGATGGTGATTGTTTTCAGTACTTGAGAGAAAAGTTTCCGGCGATAAGTGATGCCGAATTAAATAAGGGAATTTTTAATGGACCCTAAATTAGAACTCTATTTCAGGATGCTAATTTTATAGGTATAATGAATAATACGGAGAGAGCAGCTTGGGTAAGTTTCAAGAATGTGTGTCATAACTTTATAGGAAATAATAAAAGTGAAAATTACAGGACAATAGTCGAAGAATTAGTGACAAATTACAAAAATGTAGGATGCTTAATGAATCTAAAATTACACTTCCTAGATTCTCACATTGACCACTTTCCTGAGAATCTTGGGGAGTACAGTGAAGAACAGGGAGAACGTTTTCATCAAGACATAAGTGAAATGGAGACTAGGTATCAAGAAAATTGGAATATCAACATAATGGTAGGCTATTGCTGGACACTCAAAAGAGATATATCAAAAGAAAATAACAAACGAAAGAGAAATCCACTCCCTAGATCATTGGAAAATAAAAGAGTTCGATACCACCGGAAAACAGTTTAAAAGTTGGGAAAATCATTCTTCTAATTCTGTTTATGCGTCATTTTCATAGATTTTACAATTTTTTTGCATTTTCAGATTTTAATCTTGTATTTTGTTAATAAAAAATACAAGAAATTTATTTAATTGTGTCTAAAAGATTTTTTTCCATTTTTTCAGCAGCAATTTTCTGCTATTTTATCGATTTTTTGCAATTTTATGAATGTTTGAGGGAATTATGAGCCAAATTTATTGCAGAATCAAATCAAGCAGATTAAATTGTATGAAAATCTTCGACAATCCGGGTCCACAAAATTTTTTATAACAAGATAATCCCAATTTTCTTCGATTTTTGCAAATTTTGATGATTTTTTACAATTTTTTTAGATTTAAAACGATTTATGATTAAAGTACGATCGAAATTAGTATTAAACAGACCAAAATACATGAAAATTATGCTTGCCTTAGATCTTAAAATTTTTTTTTTTGCCAAAACGAATTTTCGCTATTTTTTGGGGTTTTTTTTGCAATTTACTCGAAATTGAAGGCTGGACGGCCTAAACTAACTTGAAATTCGTATTCAGCGGGTCGAAAAACATGCCCGCAGATAGGTGGCGCCCGGTGTACAGACAATTTTTTTTGTTTGTGTGCCAGTGTAATAATTTGGATCCATATTCAACGTTTTTTTTTGAAATTTTCGGAAAAAAACGAAAATTTCGGGATAAATGCCATTTTCATTTTCGATTTTTTTTTTATAAAATATTTCAGCATTTTCTGCGAATTTCCTGAAATTTTCAGAGTGGCATTTTTTTTCTTACTATTTTTTTTTTAGAAATGAAAAAAAAAATTATTTTTGAAATGTTTGATTTTCGTTATAGCACTCTAAAAATTTTTCAGCAGATTTAGAAAACTTCAAAATCCGAGAAAAAAAAATAAAAACAAAAATTAAAAATAACAATCATCGAAAAGATTTGATTATTATTTTTCAATAAAGTCAGATCAAAAATTAAAAGAAACATTGAATTTTTTTTTTGTATTTTTTTTCCAAAACTACATGCAACAACGAAAAAATGAAATTGTTGTTCGATCATTTTTGTTGAATGATTTATAATCAGTAGAATTGAATGGAATCCCGGGTAAAAAAGATTATATATAATTATATATAAAAAATGGCCCTATATAATTATATTGAAATAGATATAATTATATAGAATTATATATAATTATTTCTATAAAAATAAAAAAAAAATTCGGCGTGCGCGGAGATCGAACCGGGGACCTGACGCTTGAAAGACTGACATGCTACCTGTTTACCTACGAGTCTTACTTGCAGAGCAAAGTTTGAAATAACTACAAGTAATGCAAATCGTATACATAATCAATTTTTATAAGTTAACTTAATTAATACAGTTCCTATTATTTCATCCACAAAAAATACTATAGATTAATAGATTATTAATCATTGGAGTAGCAGACTCTGAGATAAAAAAAATTATATACAATTATATATGATTCATATATAATCTATATATATATTATAAGATTATGTATTATGTTAAATACGCTCAGACCTGATCAGACCTGATCAGACCTATCCATGCCTGTTCATGTCTGAAGTGTTCAATACGCTCAGACCTGATCAGACCTGATCAAGCCTGTTCATGCCTGCTCATGTCTGTTCATGTCTGAAGCATTAAATACGCTTAGACCTGATCAGATCTGATCAAGTCTGTTCATGTCTGAAGCATTAAATATGCTCAGACCTGATCAGACCTGTCCATGCCTGTTCATGTCTGAAGCGTTAAATACGCTCAGACCTGATCAGACCTGTCCATGTCTGATCTAGCCTAAAATAAATAAGGATTAAAACTCCGTATATCAGCTGACAAGAACTGTTCATGCATGATTTGCCCTCTTAAATGATATTTTAAGTCTAGAAGAAAAATTTTATCGAACTATAGACTGCAGTTCTATTTTTAAAATTAATTTGTTCCGTATGACGTATCAGTTTCTATCCCCTTATAAATTTTAAATGTACAACTTTCATCAAAAATTTCGGCTTATATAAGCATGAACTTTTTAATTTTCCATGCCAAAACGATGATTTTTAACGATGAATTTTGACGCAATGACATAAAATTTTTTTACTGTGTTCCATTGAATACGCGAAAAATAAGATTATTTACTAAAAGTTTGAGTTTGATAGCGTGAAAATACCAAAATATATCAGTTGATATCGATAGGCGATAAGTCCTTTCAAGGTGTCTGTTATTATCTTAAGCTGAGCCTTGGTCCATTGCAGTAGTGTCAAAGGCTGCTAAATTGTAGAACACACAAATAATTCTTCATTTCCTATACGTTTTAATTAAAAAAAACTTCAATTTTAAAAGAAAACAATAAAATTATAATTACGGAATAAACCTTGAAGAAATTTTTTTTTTGCTTTACATAGAACCATATGTTCATGGAACGAAGAAAATACATAGCCGTCCCAAATAAATCACTCTAATATATACATTCAAAAATTTTGCGTCATTGCGTCAAAAATCTTAGTGTTAAAAATTTTTGTGTTAAACATTTAACACTTTTATGAGTAAATTTAACATTTATTTTGTTAAATCAACACAAAAAAGTGTTAAATATTTAACATAAAAATTTTTAACACAAAATTTTTTGACGCAATGACGCGAAATTTTTTACTGTGTATAATTAATTATTAATAATTAATAAATTAAGCATAGAACTCCGTTAACTATAAGGATAAATCATGTATAAAATTTAAATTACTTAAAGTAGTTTGAAAGGTACAGTAGAGTTAAGATAAGTCATTGGGTCAACAGGTAAAGTATCAGTCTGAAGAGCGCTACGTGCATGGTTCGAATCCCCGTCGGCACTAATCTTTTTTTAGTAGATTTCATAGAAATCTAACTATTGCATTTGTCCTCATGACGCAACTTTTGAAAAATTTTGGTATTTTCTGACTTAGTTCGTCAAGCTGGTTCAGAAAATGCCATTAGTTCAAAAGTTTATATATGTATGTATTTATATATATATATATATATATATATATATATACGATATAACGCGGCTTATCCGGACGATAGCGTCTATAGTTGTTAATGGATCCTTTTCAAACTCAACATACTTCATTTTTAGACAAATACCAAGGCCAAGTTCAAAGATGAGCTTAATCGGTCAAGTAGTTCAGAAATTATATGGTTTCAAAATTTTCAAAATCCTAAAAATTTACTTTTTGGCTGATTCTTTCGCGCATAACTTTTGTATGAAATAACCTCTCGAATTTTTGTAAATATCATTTTAAAGTCCATTAAACAAGCTTCAATTTTCATGTAATTTTATTTACCTAAACTGAAAATAACTTATTCGTCTGTAGGTTTTTAATGGAATTTTTAGTAGATTTCATAGAAATCTAACTATTGCATTTGTCCTCATGACGCAACTTTTGAAAAATTTTGGTATTTTCTGACTTAGTTCGTCAAGCTGGTTCAGAAAATGCCATTAGTTCAAAAGTTTATATATGTATGTATTTATATATATATATATCTATATATATATATATATATGTATATTTTTATATATATATATATATATATATACGATATAACGCGGCTTATCCGGACGATAGCGTCTATAGTTGTTAATGGATCCTTTTCAAATTCAACATACTTCATTTTTAGACAAATACCAAGGTCAAGTTTAAAGATGAGCTTAATCGGTCAAGTAGTTCAGAAATTATATGGTTTCAAAATTTTCAAAATCCTAAAAATTTACTTTTTGGCTGATTCTTTCGCGCATAACTTTTGAATGAAATAACCTATCGAATTTTTGTAAATATCATTTTAAAGTCCATTAAACAAGCTTCAATTTTTATGTAATTTTATTTACCTAAACTGAAAATAACCTATTCGTCTGTAGGTTTTTAATGGAATTTTTAGTAGATTTCATAGAAATCTAACTATTGCATTTGTCCTCATGACGCAACTTTTGAAAAATTTTGGTATTTTCTGACTTAGTTCGTCAAGCTGGTTCAGAAAATGCCATTAGTTCAAAAGTTCATATATGTATGTATTTATATATATATATATATATATATATATATATATATACGATATAACGCGGCTTATCCGGACGATAGCGTCTATAGTTGTAAATGGATCCTTTTCAAACTCAACATACTTCATTTTTAGACAAATACCAAGGCCAAGTTCAAAGATGAGCTTAATCGGTCAAGTAGTTCAGAAATTATATGGTTTCAAAATTTTCAAAATCCTAAAAATTTACTTTTTGGCTTATTCTTTCGCGCATAACTTTTGTATGAAATAACCTCTCGAATTTTTGTAAATATCATTTCAAAGTCCATTAAACAAGCTTCAATTTTCATGTAATTTTATTTACCTAAACTGAAAATAACCTATTCGTCTGTAGGTTTTTAATGGAATTTTTAGTAGATTTCATAGAAATCTAACTATTGCATTTGTCCTCATGACGCAACTTTTGAAAAATTTTGGTATTTTCTGACTTAGTTCGTCAAGCTGGTTCAGAAAATGCCATTAGTTCAAAAGTTTATATATGTATGTATTTATATATATATATATATATATATATATATATATATATATATATATATATATATATATATATATATATATATATATATATATATATATATATATATATATATATATATATACGATATAACGCGGCTTATCCGGATGATAGCGTCTATAGTTGTTAATGGATCCTTTTCAAACTCAACATACTTCATTTTTAGACAAATACCAAGGCCAAGTTCAAAGATTAGCTTAATCGGTCAAGTAGTTCAGAAATTATATGGTTTCAAAATTTTCAAAATCCTAAAAATTTACTTTTTGGCTGATTCTTTCGCGCATAACTTTTGAATGAAATAACCTCTCGAATTTTTGTAAATATCATTTTAAAGTCCATTAAACAAGCTTCAATTTTTATGTAATTTTATTTACCTAAACTGAAAATAACCTATTCGTCTGTAGGTTTTTAATGGAATTTTACTTTTGCAGTCGTTTTTCAGTAGATTTCATAGAAATCTAACTATTGCATTTGTCCTCATGACGCAACTTTTGAACAATTTTTTTACAATTTGTATTGTACTTATAAGTAACCTTTATCATATTCGTGTGTCGGTCAATCTGTCTTGACACAGATTTCCGCATCACCCTTGAGGTACTGTGTAAAACGACGCGTTCCCTTTCTTTTACATGGCGGGTCCCCAGTAGGCCTATACCATGGCAAAATGATTAATACAATCCAAGAGTTTTTATTGTCGTGTTTATTAGTAATTTGGTTTATTATTAAATTTCATTTCATTAAGGTTAAATTTGATTTTTTTTTTTTATTTTCAACAATATAGAATAGAATTCATTTTTCTTGCTCTCTTAGCCGAAAGTACGCTCTTCCTGGAGTAAACCGACTTTCTGGCCTTAGGTCGTAATATACTATATATAAGAACATAAAATTTATGTGTATTAAAAACGTGACCATTCCTGAATTTGTATTTGTCATTTTTGCGAATAAAATCTTATTTGTCTGGTGTTTTTTATCTAATTTCTTTTTCTATCTTATTTATTTTGGTTACTTTTATTTTTTTATCATCTCATTTTTGAATTTTTTCAATTTCATAAATTTTCTATAGTTTATTCAAAAATTTTTCTATGTACATAATTTTCACTGTATTTATCGTTTTAGTTAGCATTTAAATTTTTTCAAAAATTTATTAGTCAATTTTTAGTTTATTATATATTTTATTTATCAAAATTATCGGTTTTATACATCAAAAGCTTAATACATAATGTTAATATTTATTATTATTGAAATTTCATTTCTTCCTCCTGTATTTGATTAAATTGAACTAAAGATTCTTCGAATGTTTGTTTGATATTATATTCTAAAGTCGTTATATTATTAAAGTCTTGACTGTCTTCTAAAAATTGATTCACGCTCATAGTATGGTCTTTGATTCGACTTACATAGAAGTGAACATTATCCATGTTGATTATTGTCATTATTTTTGATGATTTTGTAATTGTAGGCTCCACTTTCATAAGTACTTGCAGTATTCCTGCGATGCCAGAGACAATGAATATACACAGTTTAGTCTCTAAGGCTTCACAAAAAGGAATAATTGATCCCTCGTTACTCCAAATTCCATCACCAGCAATCATCCTCAGATAATCATCTATGTGTGGGTCATCTATTATATCGTCATCATCATTACCTTTTCTAACTTCAATCACTTTTGTTGTGCATAATACTTGGTAAAAATTAGAGTTCATTATAATGTGACTGATAACGAAAATTTTGATTTCATAAAACCTTTCTTCATCGTTAAAAATCAGTTCAGCAATTGTTCGAAAGAAACAATTTCCGTCAGGTTCAACGTTATCAATAAAAAAATTATCTAAGATCATTTCTGGAAATCTTGTAAAATTTACTTTCTTTTTTTGAGGATAATTTTGTATTATGAAATTTTTATTATCTGATTCATAAATATTTTTAAAATTATTATTGATTTCTAAAATTGTTTTTGATAGTTCCGCACGATATCATTAATTTCGATACTTGATTTGCTGCCATAAATTTGATTTAAAATTACTTCTGCTTTCTTTGATAACGTTTCAGTGATAATTGTAGTGTTTCTCTGAAAATTAGTATAGTTGCTCTCTTTTTGAGAATTATTAGTAATTGAATGAATAACATTCGAATTTACTCTTATTTCAATCATTTGAACATTTTGCCACATTTTTGAATCACATTATATAATTAATAAATAAATAAATTATTATTAATATTTATAATGAAAATTTACTTTATGTGAAATCTACTTCCATTTCGGCTGCCGAATGGCCTTTTTTTTCTTTTATGGACCTGATCGAGTCAGACATGAACAGGTCTGATCAGACATGAACATGCCTGGCCAGGCCTGATCAGACCCGGTCATTTTTCATATCTGATCAGACCTAAAGACTCATGCCTGTTCATATCTGATCATTTTTTCCCGGGATTACGTTGTGTTCAGATCAGTCTCGTGTGTATTCAGACTATACACGTGTATAGCAGTATATGTAAAGTATAGCGCCAACATAACTATATCAATTAACGTTTTTCTGAAATTTTACAGTATTTTAAATTTCATTAAAAACACAATAATTTCGAAGAAATAAAAAAATTTTTAAATGTTAATTTTCCAATTTAAAAAAAAATGTTTGCACAAATGATTGATAAATGATTGATAAATCATAAAATTGATCATTTTGGGATTTTTTTCAATTATTTGTTTTTACACGTAAAATGTGAATAATAATACCAAAAATCACTAGGCCTATATTGGAAATTTCAATTCCAGATTTTCGGTCTGTAAACATTTTTGACCGCGAAATGAAACATTTATTTTATAATCGCGTTCATAAGGAGTAAACTCCAGTCGTGCATCGGAGCTGACATACACACTTCTATTTTTTTAATCGACTGAGATATTTCTTAATACCATAATACAATTTATATTTGCATATATTTCTAAGAAGTTTCTTTATATTTCGTTGATTCATTCTGTATAAATACAAGCAGTTATAGTTGATAAAAGTATATTGATATTTTTTTTTATGCTAAATATACAAAGTTTAATTTTTCTCGATATATGTAGATTAAATGCATCAATGATATTTTACTTGTTACTAACAGATAGTAATCACTTATTTTAATTTTCAAATTGCCTAATTTTTACCAACATAAATGAGAACCTTGGAAATTATTAACATATGAAAATAAAACTACTCTAAACAAAAATTAAGAAATGTATGCTTTCTATAGCATTATTTTATTGATTACTCAGTCGAATCTTTATCTTAATTCTTGGAGAGAAATATTCTTGGGAGAAGAAAATTTATGTTTTACTTTCAAATAAGTTAGAACTGGCTTGAAAAATTTTTTGTTCAAATCAATTTTCTATTCTATGTGACAGTTCATTCAAACGTGTAAAATTCATTAAAATTTATTTCTGATCTGATCAACATTTTACAGGATCAACAGGAAGAAACTACTTACGGTCATGATTATTGCACGCCACTGTGCAGTTGTACAACTATAATACGTGGAGAAGCTTTATTAATGACGCTTTTGTTAGGAGCAGAACGTTCCCTCACATGGAAGGCGACTAGGGCAATTTTATCAATGATTAATACTTTGTTTGGAGACGAAGTAGTGCCAGCTTCAAAGATTAAATTATTTAAATTATTAAATTTGAATGAAAATATTGTAACTTATCATTTGTTCTGTGAAGGATGCTCAAATTATTTTGGTGCTCAGAATAAATTAGACAAAAAAAATAAAGTATGTGATGTATGCAAAGACAACAACAATCCTCCAGAAATTTCATATTTTCTGACTTTCGATGTTTCTTCACAACTAAAAAATATATTAGAACATGCAGATGTGCGAAAATTTTTATTACAACGTTTTGCAAATGATGTCGAGAATAATTCAGAAAAGAATTATATCTGTAATATGAGTGATGGACGTTTGTACCAAAATTTATCAGCAGTGAACAGAACAATATGCAAATATTGTTCAAAATAATAACAATTGTTATTATTGTTTATTTATCAATTCCATCTTTATTTATATGTAATGGGCAATACTTAAATGAATTGTATTATTTTCAGATTCCATCTCTTACAGACACACCAACAATCAGATCTACTGTAAAATCGCCTTGTCCATCAAACAAAATTGGATTTTGGAAACAAAATAGAGTGCGAAAAAATTTAATTGCACGTGTGTAGTAAAGAAAAACTTGGTTTGAACAATCTTAGATTTACTTATTTAATTATTAACTCGATGGAATAGTATAGTTTTAAAAAATTCCATTATTTGTATGTGTTTTTTATAGTTTTGTAAGTGAATTTTTTTAAGTTCATCATATAATAAGTAGGATTTAGAGTACTTTTCGCAAAATGATATGCTTATATTACATCAAAGAGAATTAGAGAATAAAACTTTGTCAAATAATGACTTAATTTTGCGTTCATAGCATAAACTATAATGACTTTTATATTATAAAATTGTTACTATAATTAAACCACAAAATAATAATAAAATTATGATATTGAATATACTTACTGTGTTCTAAAAGTTTCTAGTTATAAAAAAATATTTTTGTTAAAATTTTATAATTTAATATTTATCTTAAAAGTAAACTTAATTTGAATAACTGATTATCACAAATTATTAAACTTTTATTATTACTATTTATCTGTTAAGAACACTTTCTTTACTTCAATTCTACAAATTTTGGTAAAGTTACTCAAAAATTTAGCGCGGTGAAAAGTCTTTATAAGTCTATCAAATTTGTCCCAAAATACAGAGATAAAAACTGTTACGCAGAGCTTAACAGACTTATAAAGACTTTTTTAGAGTTTTATTATAATATAATTATAATTTCCATAAGGGTATTGTATTGAGATTATGCTCAAGCCTTGCGTCGTACTTCGATCGCCGATGTTGAGATGAACCCGATATTTTTTTGTATACAACACAAAGTGGATGTTACACTAACTGATATGTTTATGAGTTTGGTTAACAATTTTCACTCGCTAGAGAGAAAGCTTGAAGAAAATGAACTCGAAGATGAATGATGGTTGACATATTGCGATAATAGAATTAATTAATTGCAATGTATTGAAATATATATGTACTTTGTTTAATAAACTAAGCTTTAGCCCGGAAAAGCAGGCTGGGTTCGTTAGTTATATATGATTTCCGTATAGTTGCACTGATAGAAGGATTTATTTATATTTAATAATATTGAGCTTTATTAACTGTTAATAAGTGATTTTTTAACATCATGGGATTTAATTAATATTTATTACTAGTTAGTAAATTATTTACTAAATACTATTTATTAAATGTTGATAAATATTTGTTAACAGTTAACAAATATTTATTTAAAATCAAAAGCAAAAATAGTAATTTTCTCTTGACATTTTTTATAACTCGATAGCTGGAATACATGATAATAATTCAAATCACTAAATAAATTAACGTTTTTAATATTTTAAAATATAAAAGATAATTATGAGCTGTAATAAAATTCGGTATATTACAATAAACGTTATTATAATGTAATATAATTAATGCAAATAATTTATAAAGATGACTTTTGTTTATAAGCAATCTTCATATCATAAGACATTGCAAGTGAAACAAATTCATTCAACAAAATATTTATTGACTTTTAATAAATATTTGTTAACTATTAATAAATACTTATTAACTATTAATAAATGTACTTTCCTCCCAAATAAATATTTATTGAATGTTAAAAAATATTCATTAAAATTTAATAAACTAAATAATTGTCTTAAAACAAATTAAATTTCTAATAGTTAATAAATCCTTTTATCAGTTTACATATCATTATATATAATTTTATATAATCATATATAATTTCATATAATTGTATATAATAATTATTTTTTAACCCGTTTCTGCCTTTACGGTCATTTTTTTCTGCTAGTATAAATTTAATTCAAATGTATGGTAATATTCCGTCTTCACTAACAATTTGGGACAGATCGTCCCTGGAGAGTTAGGTCGATGTGTAACCATCGAACTTGAACACTAGTTAGCTGGTGAATGTTAGTATCTGATCGACTCAATTTTTAAGTATTAACGATGGAAAGCCATTGAGAATGAAGAGCAACTTTTGAAAAAATCCATGAAAAATTAACCAAGCCAGGAATCGAATCTGGATCTCCCCGATTAGATTTATACTAGCAGAAAAAAATGACCGTAAAGGCAGGAATGGGTTAAAAAAGAATTATATTATCACGGTCGGAAAAATTAGTAGAAGTTAAAATTTAAAAAGTGCCTAGAAATATAAACAGAAGTACTACAACTACCATCGTAGTATAGAGTTTAAAGGAAGGGGGTAAAGTCAAGTATTAACAGCTACTGAGAGTTAAAAGTATACTGAGAAGAAGTAAGTGGAGAATGACCCGGTAGCTTAATGGTAAAAGCATCCTGACATGTAATCGGGGAGATCCAGGTTCGATTCCTGGCTTGGTTAATTTTTCATGGACTTTTTCAAAAGTTGCTCTTCATTTTCAGTGGCTTTCCATCGTTAATACTTAAAAATTGAGTCGAACAGATACTAGCATTCACCAGCTAACTAGTGTTTAAGTTCGATGGTTACTCATCGACCTAACTCTCCAGGGACGATCTGTCCCAAATTGTTAGTGAAGATGGAATATTATCATCCACTTGAATTAGATTTATACGAGCAGAAAAAAATGACCGTAAAGGCAGAAACGGGTCAAAAAAGAATTATATTATCACGGTCGGAAAAATTAGTAGAAGTGTATATACACGGAGAAAAAAAAAACAACACTGATTACTATTTTGTGCAGTACTCAGTACTGTTTTGGAAGAAAATGAGGTCAAAATGTTTGGGACAGTAGAGAGCGCTACATAAAAACTACTGATTATTGTCTGCACACTACTGAGTCGTGTTCTGGCACTAAGCAGTCGTGTTTCGTACAGTACTCACCACTGACTATGAACATTTTTCTAATATTTGTTCGGAACAGTAATCATTGCTGTTTTATTTTCTCCGTGTGGTAATGTTTGTAACTTTGGTACAATTCTATAGAAATATATAAAATCATATATGATTATATCTAATTATATGTAATTATATATGATTACATATAATTATTGAAAAAATAGTACATCTAATTATATATTATTATATATAATCATATATAATTATATATAATCATATATAATTATTTATAATCATATATAATTATATATAGTCTGTAACCTTACATTTTATGTAGCGTTACAGTAGTAGTATATTTGAGTAATGTTGTGAGTTTATGTTGTGTGAGTACGTTAATGTCGTAGTATTGAGGACTATCGTGAATAAGTGTGTGTAAGTTAATTGTCTCGAGGATGTCGAGCTGTATCGCGGAAAAGTGACCGATGTAACGTGTTTCCCGGTAAGTTATCGATGACTGAACTTAAGTTCAGCCTCTTGGAGCGAGGTGATTATCGCAGAGGAGCGACTGAAATGTCGTCGCCCTGATGTACGGGAGTTTGGCAGGCTCATGCGGTAGCTTGCGGTTGACAGGCCTCGATTGCTGGATGCTCGAGGGTAGTCGCCAGTGCTGTCAAGGCTCCCAGGGGAGCGGGATCACTAGTAGGTCTGGGACACTAGTTGTGTGAGTGGGAATGAGTGTAGAGTTATGTGTGTCTGGGAGTAGCGTGAAAGTGAGTTGAGCGCATGTAGCTGGTGGTATGAATGTAGTGGGGTACGGTGAGAGGCAGTCTGGCTGGTGTAGTAAAGGACTAAGGATTGTGTTGTGTGGAAGTCTGGCTTTGGATCGGATTTATTAAGAGAGTCTTGTGGAGGTCCTCGTAAAGGACGGACGTGCCGTTGCTGCTAGGCAGCGTTAGATGTGTACCGTAAAAAGAGTCAGTTGCGAGCTCTCGTTGAGTGAGCATCGTGTTTGAGAGTTGAGTGAAGCTCTCGTATCGGAGCTGGCATGCTTCACGCTTGACATTACCGTAGACGAATGGCCTGTGCCATTGTCTTTGTTTCGAGTTAGTTTGAGACCGCTTCCGCGATATTTTTAATATCGATTTATTTTATTTTACCGATTAATGAGGTTAAGTGTTAGTTCAAGAGTACCAATTATTGTACTAGATATCGTTTAATCCCGTTTTGTAAGGAAATTATTTCCTCTGAAAGACCGAATCACGACCCTCTCTCCATAACCAGCATAACTGAGCGACACCGAGGTATTCCGTTACCGTCGAGGCTGCTCTTGGTCTTCTGGGGACATAAAAATTGAGTTATCGTATCCTGGTTGCCGATACCGGTGAAACAAAAGTCGGCTGGCGCCTGTCAGGGTTCCTGGAGGATCGAGAGATGGCTGAGATGGACGAAGTGTAACGTAGTGAATTATAGGCTACCGTGAAGATCTACCGTGTAAGAAAAATCTACGTTACAAATCATATATAATTATATGCATTAATATATAATTATATGTAATTGTATATGATTTTTAAAAAATGTTGCATCTAATTATATATTATTATATATAATGGGGTGTCCCAAAAAAAGTCGATAATTTTTTGTTTTCGATTGCATGTGAAATTCTTGTTGTATATGCTGTAAAAAAAATTCTATAAAAATTTGAGCCCTTAATATCAACTTAAATAACTCCATCACCGAATTTGAAGATTTACCATTGATTTAACATGGAAAAATGATTTTTTAACCTTCAATTCTCCTGCAAACTATGTAGAACATTATTTTTTGGAAAAACCATCACTGATCCTTCTTCAGTATTAAATTCTGTAAGAAAAATTAGAAGAACGGTAGACCCTGAAGGCCATTCGTGCAACTTCCAGCTTATTCTATACCTAGGTGCTTAAAATTGCACTAAGGATGTTTTTGAGCTCTCCGAGCTCAAAATTAGAATTTATGTGTTATTTTAAGCTCTTCGAGCTTAAAGAGATAGCTTTTCTATGCTTTTGAGCTCTTTGAGCTCAAAGATCTGATAAAAGTTTGATAAAACATAATTTTTCAAATTTTTGAGCCGCACTAACTTTTGAATAAATCAACCGATTTTTATGCTTGGCAGCATTTGACGCAATTTTTTGATTTTTATGAAGAATCTTCAAGTTTAAATTGATAAAACTAGGAAATTTGGAGTAATTCCAAAAAAAAACTTTTTACGGTTTTCTTTCGTTCATGATATCTCTTGAAATAATTGACTAATTTTGACCGGCTTGATGGCGATCGATGTAATTTTTTTATGCTAATACCTGATTAGTTTTTGAGATTGATCAGTAAAGCTGTTTAAAAGTTATTCCAAAAAATGTTGGAGTTATGTTAAAAAAACACTTGTTTCCAAATATTTTATCAAGGATATCTCTCGATTTAATCAACCAATTTTTACGTTCTTGGCGGCGATCGACGCAGTTTTTTAAGCTCTAGAATTATTTTATTTCATCAAAAACGATCCGAGAAGAAATGACGAAGTTATATGAAAAAAACACTTATTTCGGTTTTCTTTCGTTCACGATATCTCTCGAACAAATCAACCGATTTTGACCGGATTAACGATGATCGGCGTGATTTTTCAAGCTTAAGAGCGGATTAGTTTTTGAAGTTGATCGATAAAGCCGTTTGAAAGATATTCCACAAAAACTACTTTCAAAAAAAATTTTTTTCTTATTTTTTTTGAGATTTTTCAAAATTTCTCAAAAACTATCGGTTCAAAAGTTATAAGCAAGTCACAGAGTCACACCCCCCCACACCCCCCACACACACACACACTCGGGGCAGAAGAGATACTGCTACCGGGCGCGTCTCCCCGAGCGGATGGGAGAACGCTCGCTATCCTTGGATGACACTGAGTCTCTTAGTTGACAAGGTACAGAGGGTAGGAGCTAAATAAAATACGCTCCCGTGGACAAAACTCCCCTTAATGTATTGGTCACACTAAGTGACCTAGCAAGAAGAAGATCGTTCTCTGTTGTAACCCACTGGGCGTGTCCGGAACTTGTGTCGTAGTTTCCGACGACGCAGGCCACGGCTGATGTGAGCTTGCTCTGCCGAGGTGTAAGTTACAGCAGTAGATCAGGAGCCAGCCACCTCGGGCCTTGATCAGGGAGTACGCAGTGAGTGCTAGAGATCGGAATCTTCACCACTCCGAGCGAGTCTAGTCCGTCCGTGTATTCCGGGACTGGCTAAGTGTCGACTAGGCCTCAGGGAACTGCGGTAGGAGTACTATCTCCGAGGGTACACCCGTTCCTAGTTATGACAACCCGCTCCACTCCGTACGATGCGCTGGTAAATCAAAAAAGTATGAGTAATTTCCAGGAAACAAACAAGAGTGGAAACGGGCTACATGCCCAACAAGCAGCGATTGACGCAAGCGCTGAAATGAAGCGTTCGCAAGCGCTCAAACGCCTTGAAAAGCTGATCAGTGAGTTGAATGATTTCGTCCAACCAAAGGTCAACATTCACAAAGAGATAAAGGCCAAGACGACTGGTGTAGCTAACGCCCTTCAAAGGTTTGAGAAGCTGGACGAGGAGTGGCGCTCATCATTGCAGCGCATTTCCCATGCTACACCGGAGAAAGCCTGTCAGGCTGTCGTCGTGACTGACGAAGTAATGGACACCGGAGCCGAAAGTGACGGTGAATCAGTCGCGGAAGACAAAAGTAAAGCCAGCAGCAAGTCAGGTAAAAGAGAAGATCGACCTTCTGCTGACCCAGCAATCAGCCAAGTCGTGAAGAATAAGGATTTGAAGAAAAGCCCACCGCAAGAAGTGGCAGTACGAAGCGACGAACAGGAAAAAGCGTCGGTTTGGTAAAAAGTTCAGTCCAAGAAAGAGCTAAAGCGACAGAAGAAAGAGGTGCTCCTAAAACAGATGACAAAGAAGCCCCGATCTGAACCCAAGCGAAAGAAACCGCGGAAATGGATCAGACTGGATGCCCTCATCATTCGGCTGACAAAGAAAGCAAAGTACACCGAGCTCCTGCACCGAATAAAACAGGACGTCCCTGATGATCAGGTCCGTAGTACGGTAGAGAAGATCCATAAGACCAATGCTGGAGATATGCTGATAACTCTTTCGAGGAAGAACACCGACAAAGGCCAAACATTGAGAAAGACCATTGCAGACATACTGAAAGAAGACGCAAGAGTAACCTGCAAAGGACCACAAGAGGTAATTGAGATCCGAGACGTCGATGATGATACAACGAAGGACGACATCCAGGGTGCCCTACGAAAGGAAGCTGGAGATGGCTGAGAGATACCACTAGAGGCAATCAAGATCCGTAAGGCCTATAGAGGTACTCTAATTGCCACAGTAATTCTACCAGCAGCAACAGCACAGAAACTACTGGATGGAAGTAGCAAAATCCGGATTGGTTGGGTTAATTGCCGAATAAGGGCAACGAAGAGACCTATTCAATGCTTTAAATGCTGGCATTTTGGACATCATGGATCCCAGTGCAGAAGCAAGATGGACCGGTCGAAGCTTTGCATCAGGTGCGGACAAAAAGGGCACAAGATTGCTGACTGTAAAAATCCAGCCAAAATCCACCTAGCCTCTCTACTGCCGAATTCACCGCATATCTGGATCGACTTACCAAGGACGCGAAGCATTACCACCCAGTGGCAATAGCCGGGGACTTCAACGCCTGGGCAGCAGACTGGGGCAGCAAGCATACAAACGCGCGAGGAAAGGAACTACTAGAAGCCTTTTCTACATTAGATGTAGTACTGCTCAACAGTGGTAATACACCAACCTACACCAAAGGAGACGCAAGTTCTATTGTAGATCTCACTTTCGTCAGTAGCAGCCTCACCAGAGGTAATATCAACTGGAAAGTGATGGATATCTACACAGCCAGCGACCAATACGCGATTCTATGGGAAATATCAAACGTCCAGAGCCCGAGAAGACCTAAAAAGCAACTTAACACCATTGGTTGGAAGGTAAAAACTCTTGACCCAAGTGCATTGTTAGTAGCTCTCAATAGTGACCAGATTATCACGGGCTGCGCAGAAGAGAAGACCAAGGACCTGATGAAAAGAGTGACCCAGGCATGTGACGCTAGTATGTCTCGTAGACGTTGCATGAACACAAGACCTTCCGTTCATTGGTGGAACGACCACATCAGCGCCTTTCGTAAAGAGTGTCATCAGAAGAGAAGAATATCTCAGCGTGGCTACCGACGACCTAACTCTGTGGAGCTGGTCGCAGAGTACAAAAAAGCCCGTCGATCCCTGACTAAAGCCATTAAAGATAGCAAAAGAAAATGCTGGAAGGAGCTCATCAACGAGGTGGACAGAGATTTGTGGGGTAGGCCGTATAAGGTGGTCATGACCCAACTTAAAAACCAGCTAATGCCATCACCTACGTGTCCTCAACTCTTACAGAAGATCGTAAACGCGTTGGTCCCAGAACAAAGCGAGTTTAACTACCTACTAGCGCAGAATGAAATGGATGACATTCCATCTGTTACGGAGGAAGAACTGATGGAGGCTTGTAATCGTGTAGGGAACAATAAAGCACCGGGATTGGACGGGGTCCCCAATGTTGCTTTAAAAACAACTATAAAAGCAGTGCCATCATTGTTCCTGGATGTCTACGACACATGCCTCAAGAAAGGGATTTTCCCTCGGAAGTGGAAGCAGCAACGACTAGTACTACTTCCAAAAGGGAAAAAGCCACCAGAAGAACCGTCATCTTATCGACCACTTTGTATGTTAGACACGGCAGATAAGATATTTGAGCGTATAATCCACCAAAGAATAGAACCAGTTGTCGATCCACTTTTGGCAGATAACCAGTATGGTTTTCGGAAAGGACGATCAACCCTGGACGCAATCAATCTGGTTGTTGCAACGGCCAAGGAGGCAATCGAAGGGATCAGATGGAAGGGTGGAGCGAAGAAGTACTGCCTGGTGGCCACTTTGGATATCAAAAATGCCTTCAACTCCGCCAACTGGGACTGCATTATGCAAGCCCTGGAAGAGAAAAACGTACCAGGATACCTACGTAGGATAGTGGCTAGCTACTTCACGGACAGAATCCTGAGATACGACACGAAGAATGGTCCAAAAGAGTATGATATTACCGGAGGTGTACCCCAGGGTTCCGTTCTGGGTCCACTTCTGTGGAATGTCATGTATGATGGCCTGCTGAGACTGACTCTTCCAAGAAGTGTCAAGCTTGTTGCATATGCAGATGATGTAGCTGTCGTAATCGTTGCTAAACACCTAGATGAGATAAACCACATGTTCGGTATCACCTTTGAGAAAGTTAACCGGTGGATGGACTCAATGAATCTACAACTGGCAAAACAGCAGACTGAGGCTGTGCTTATTACCAGCAGAAAAGTGATAGAGACCATAAAGCTGAAAGTCGGAGAACAAGAAATCACATCACAACCATATATCCGATATCTGGGAGTGATTCTTGATGCCCGACTCAACTTTAAGCAGCAAGTCGAATACGTGAGTGCAAAAGCATCAGCAGTGGTAGCTAGCTTAGCACGACTGATGCCAAACGTCGGAGGCCCAAAGCAGAGCAGAAGACTACTGCTATCATTTGTAGTCACATCAATGCTCACTTACGGAATATCTATCTGGGTGGACGCACTAGAGAAGCAAGAATCATGGAGAAATGCTGGACCAGTCTACCGTCTGAGTGCCTTAAGAGGAGCCAGCGCCTTCCGCACAATATCTATGGAAGCAGTGTGTGTCATTTCCGGAACTTTGCCTCTCAGAGTCTTAGCTGAGTAAAGACGGATCCTTTACCAACGAAAGAAGTCAACCACACTAAGCGCTGAGGAGCTTAGAACAGAAGAACGGTAGAAGAGCATAAGTCGATGGCAACTACAGTGGGATGCCACAGTGGAGGGTAGGTGGACGCATCGTCTCATATCAAGGATCAACGTTTGGCTAAACCTAAGTCACGGTGAGGTCAACTATTATCTTACGCAGATGTTATCAGTACACGGCTGTTTCCAGGCGTATCTCCACCGCTTTAAGCATGATAATTCCCCAGAGTGCCCGTCCTGCCCAGGAGTCAATGAAGATGCAGAGCACGTCTTCTTTGAGTGCCCGCGTTTTTATCCACTGCGAGATGAGCTGGAGAATATCCTGAAGAGGAAAATCCAACCAGAGACAATAGTAGAAGCAATGCTGTCATCAGAGGCTGCCTGGAACGCCACAAACACGTTTGTCACGGGAGTCCTCTCAGACCTGCGGTCCATAGAAAGAAGAAGAGCGAATGACGCCAATTAGAAGGAGGAAAGAATAACACCTTAGCCACTAGAAGAAAGAGCAGTAGCTAGATCCTCCCCTCACGAAGTAATGCCTGACAGCGGTTTCCATGAGGGATTAGGGCAAAGAGGAAAAGGGGTTTAGGGTTTAGTGGGTAGGGGCGCCAGCGTCGAGTTTTAGTATGACATTGCGTCGAGTCGCCACATATCCAGGCCAAACAGCTATGCCTAGAATCTGTAAAAAGGATTCCCCCCCCCTTAAAAAAAAAAAAACACACACACACACACACACACACACATACAGACATAGTGACAACCTCGCGGGAGTAGTCAGGAAAGCTTTCTGTAACCTTCATACGTCGAGATCTGATGAAAACTCGATTTTTGCAAAACGGGGTGAAAACAATAAATTCCCGATTTTTGAAAATCTTCGATTTTCTTAGCAGGAAGTTAAAAAGCTCTTAGGGTCTATTCTCTAACGTCAACCCTCTCGTTTTTATTAGCGTTAAAAAATATGGATTTTTTGAAATTTCGATTTTTTCCATTTAATGTTGTAACAAGTAAATCCTCAGCTCGTAAGCTCGCCGGAACCAGGGTAAATTTATTGAGGAATTATTAATCGAATAAATAATTAATTAAATAAACTTAATTGCCTTTGATAGTTGATTAAGAAAATATAATTTAAGAAAATAAATACAGAATAAAACAGTTAATTCTTTACAGGAAATTATTTAAACAAAACTTAAACTATTGATAATAAACGGACAGTCGGTAAATCAAATCGCGAACTAAGTAAATTCAAAGCTAGCTCCCCCTTCCTGGTGACTCGGCGTCGTCCAGGAGTCTCTGACTTTATTCCCAGGCACAAGCGGATCAAATCCTTCTTGCCCCACCGACTCGGTTTGCGTACCAACAGTATCTCGGCAGAAGGCGAAGATACTGGGAGAGTAATAATTAATTTTTAGCAAGTATGTATCCAGCGATACGCACTAACTAAAATATTAATTAATGTAAAATCAACTTACCTTGATTTTATCCCAGCGGACCAAAGTCAAAGTATATTGATTGATGAGAACACAATCCAGCGACTAGTGAACTCAAGACAGATACAATCTCTGATCGGAATCAGGTTGTCACAATCGTTTTTAAAATTGTTTTTAACAATTTCGGAACAACAGTCTTCGAACGAACGCGTAACTGAATTTTTCGCGCTCTAGCGGAGGATCGGGAACTAAAAATAATCTAGCTAATTTAATTTTATTTCAAATTTTCTTAGTAAATCTTTTATAATATTTCAAAACATTTAAATACTAATAATAATAATAAATAAATTCTTGAATATCTTCACACTCCCTTTTCCTGGAAAGAAAAGCGTTGAACTACGTTTGACGCTTTTCGTCTTTATATGGATCCTGAAGATGATGAGGTTGGTTCAGTAAACTTCGGTAGAAAATCCTTCAAATATTTTCCCGTTGGTTTCTTGATGGTGACATTACGGGTTTGAATAACTTTAAACACTTGCTCGAATTTATCATAAGCATGAAAAGTGCGACGTCGGCGGCCCTCCTGTAGTGGACGATTATCCAGCTCGGCTAATGGTCGGAAAGCCTTTTTTATTCTGTCCATGGCTGTTTCAATTTTTCTTGGTGGTTCGAATTGTGGTGTTCCTGGAAATATATTGTCAGGTGAATAGTTCTCCAATATTTCAGCCGTATCATAACTTAACCAACTTGGTTCAATTTCCCTGGTAGGACTGGATGATGCTTCATTGATGGGTTCACTTGGTGGATTTGAAGCAAGTCTTGGTGTTGGACTGTTGTTGTCAGGTTTGGTGGTTTGATTTGGAGCTGGGTTTGAAACTATAACTGGTTTTGGAATGATTTTTGCAGAATTGGAATTTGAATTTGGTCTAAAGGTAGAGAGACTGGCAATGAATTAATACTGGATTTGGTTTGTGGTTTTGATGGAACAGATGAGGATGATGGTCTTTGAAATCCAGGTCGGGTTGGATCATACGGTTCTACTGGAGTTTTTATGTTAGTCGACTTTTTGAAGTTAGTACGTTGGGGACTGTACTTTGTGTATGGGCCCGGACTTGCTGACCCAAAAAGTCGTTTTATTTTTATTTTTCTTTCAAATTCTAGTCGCATTTTTCGAATCTCTGGGGGCTTATGTGCACAAGCAAGACTGGAAATGCCATACTGATGAGGATTTTCTACTTCTCCGAATTGACTTAAAACTTCATGAAGCTTGGTGATCTCGTACAGCAATTCATCGCGTGGTTTCGTCATTTTCAGAAGACTTGATTTATTTTTAAACAATTCAAAACAAACGTAAAAATAGATAATAGTAATAAATAAAATAAGGCAATTAAGTTTTTAGTTACTAATGTTAGTTTTTAGTCATTGATCTAGTAATTCTACAATTTTCATTGGTTTCTTCTGGTTCTAGTAGCTTAGTACAAGTTGATGGATTGAAATCATTTTTAGGAAGTTCATTGATACTATTTAACTTGGTTTCCATATCATTATGTGAGATTTGTTCATAAAAAGGTTTCAAATCTTTTAAATGTACGATATGACTTTTTCCTTCTTTACTAATTTCAAACATAGCAGGTCCTATAGTTTGAATAATAGTATAACCGGAAGTAAATTTGTTTGCTAACTTGCTAGAAAAATTATCTATTGCTGAGGATAGATAGTGTTCGCGTTTACAGACTTTATCTCTAATTTGAGGTGACCAAACACGGTGACGTTTATTGTAATATTTACTCTGGTGATCGTAAGCTTGAGCCAGGTTAATTCGGACAAGTTCGTAGGTTTCGGTTAAAGTTTTTGCAATTTGAGGAATATCATATTCTTCTTTGGGACCTTATCTCTGAGATTGAAGAGATACTGGAGGCATTACTTCCCTACCATAATTAAGGTATACCGGGGTAAATTGAGTAGAGTCATGTCGAGCAGTATTATAGGCAAAGGTAAGTTCTGGTATGAGTTTGTCCCAGGTTTTTTGGTTCTTTTCTACAAACTGAGCTAACATCGTTCCTATGACTCGATTTACTCGTTCAACTGGATTACACTGGGCTGAGTACGGTGGGGTACGTATGTGTTTGATTTGACAGTCGTTAAGTAGATTAGTGAATTCTTTACTGATAAAGGGAGTACCGTTATCTGTGATTACTGTTTCTACTCGTCCAAATCGTAACAAAATACGTTCTTTAAGAGCTCGCGTAATCGAAGTAGCAGTTTGTTGACGAAGGGGCTGTATTTCAATCCATTTCGTAAATTTGTCTTGAAAGACAACGGCATAAGACATTCCGTTAGATGATCGTGGTTTTGGACCGATTATGTCAGCTGATACGACTTCCCACGGACGCGTAGCTTCAATAGTTCCCATGATTCCTGCAGTAGGTTTTTGAGATGGTTTAAATTCTTGACATTTAATACAACTTCTTACGTAATTAGTAATATCCGCGCGCATTCTAGGCCAATAATAAGATTTGGAAATTCTCGCGATGGTTTTAGCAATTCCTAAGTGACCGGCAGTAGGTTCGTCATGATTTTCGCGAAGGATTTTTAATCTGTCAGGTTCAGCGATACATAATTTCCAAACATTACCTCGGTCAGTATAATCTAAACTGTGGTATGCGTGTCGGTAAAGATTATCATTGATAATACAGAATTCAGGAAATTTTTGCGGTTCAGTTTTAACTCCGTTTTTTACTTGGTTATACCAATCATCAATTTTTACATTATTTATCAAAATACTAGAGTCTACAGTTTCTTCAATATCACTATTACTATTAATTTCTTCGTTTCTTGATAATGCATCAGCAACTTTATTCCATTTTCCTTTACGATAAATAATTTCAAAGTCAAATTGTTGCAGATAGAGGCTCCATCGAGCGACTCTACCTGTTGGACTTTCAATAGACCTTAACCATTTAAGAGATTGATGATCAGTAATTACTGAGAATTGATAACCTTCCAGATAAGGTCTCATTTTTTGGATTCCCCAAACTACCGCCAAGCATTCTTTTTCAGTAACGGAATAATTTTGTTCGGCTTTATTTAAAGTTCTACTAGCATACGCAATAACGCATTCTTTATTATCTTGGATTTGAGTGAGTACGGCTCCTAAACCAATGTTGCTTGCGTCGGTTTGGAGGGTGAATCGTTTCGTAAAATCTGGAGGGACTAGAATAGGAGCAGTTTGTAATTTTATTTTTAAAGTATCAAACGCGGTTTGTTCTGGTTCTTCCCATTTCCATTGTTTTCGTTTATGAAGAAGAGCGGTTAACGGTTTTGTTAGATCGGCACAGTTGGGTATAAATCGACGGTACCAGGAGATCATTCCCAGGAATTGACGGAGTTCTTTAACGGTTTTTGGTGATTGAATTTCTTGGATTGCACGGACTTTCTCGGGATCAGTACAGATACCTTCCCCATTAATTACATGGCCTAAATATACGGTTTGTTTTTCCAAGAAATGACTTTTATCCGGATTTATTTTCAGGTTAGCGGTTTTCAGACGAGTAAAAATTTCGCGCAGTAGTTCCATGTGGTGTTCAAGTGTTTCACTGACTATAATGATGTCGTCAAGATAAACCACCACGTATGGTTCGAGATCTGCACCAAGAATTTTAGACATAGCTCGTTGAAAAGTTGCAGGAGCGGAGTGATGACCAAATGGCATCACACGGAAATGAAACAGGCCGCGACCCGGAATAGTGAACGCAGTTATTGGTTTACTATCATCATCTAAAGGGATTTGCCAATATCCGCTTTTTAAATCAATTGTTGTAATAAATTTCGCGGTTCTTAGTTTATCTAGAGATGCATTAATGAAAGGTAACGGGAAAGCGTCTTTCTCTGTTACATCATTCACATTGCGTAAATCAACACAGAATCTAAGTTTATTATTCTTTTTCCGAATCATAACAACGGGAGAGCTCCACGGACTATCAGATGGTTCAATTATTCCGTCTTTTAACATTTGATCGACTTCATCATTAATAATTTTCTGCATTGCCGGATTGCGCGGGTAATAACGAGTTTTGATTGGTTCAACATTTGGCTTTAGTTTAATTTTATGAACGGCACAAGTAGCTAAACCGGTAAGTTGAAGGTTTTCTTTAACTAACTGAGCAATTTCTTCGCGCGCGCTTTCTTCGTTAATTATTTGAAATTCATTTCCTGAGAATTGATCAGCCTGATGTACCATTTGATAACCGAGTTTTGATAAATTATCCATACCAAGTAAAATATCATTTGAACAAGTAGCAATAATATGAAAAGGTAATGTATATATTTGATTTTTATGTTTTACTAATACTGTAACTGTACCGGATGTATAGATTTTACTATTGTTTAATATTGAACCTAGTGTTGGTGTTGAGTCATAATGTAAGTACCACTGTTGTTGTTGTAGATGTTTCCACAAACTAAGTGACATTACTGACGCAGTCGCTCCCGTATCAATTAACGCGCGAATAGTAAGTGATTTTATTTGTATCGTTGTATGCGGTCTGATATCATTATATATTACTGATTTTGGGTAGAATTGTCCAGCGCCATTTTGAAATTCATTGTTGAAGGATTGTTTGATTGACTGGGGGTTCCGAAAGAGGTTTTGGGTCGACTCGCGGAACTCGTGTCGACCCTTTTTGAGTTTTCCGGAAGTGGACAAGTACATGAGCGAGAAAGGATTCCCAGAGTACCACATCGTGAGCAAAATATTATTGGTTTGTTTTCGCATTGATTTCGGTGATGACCTTGTTGACCACATCGCCAACAATGGGTTTTTGCATTATATTCATTAATCATTAGTGGGTTCGTTGTTTTCGCGGGTTTTGTATTTGGATTTTTCGATTTTTCTTGTGCAATTATTTGTTCATAATCTCCCGTGAGTTTAGTTAATTCGGCTACGTTATTGAATTCATTTTTCTTAATGTATCTTTTATACTCCGGTCGCAAGTTATGATAAAGTCTAGTTAGTTGAGCATCCATACTCATTTTACCAAAACGTCGTATTAATGTTTGTAAGTTTGTAATATATTCTTTAGCTAGTTCATTAGATCCTTGTACTCGGTTTCGTATTTGTTCTTCGAGTTCAATCTCGGCCCCAGGGGGAAGATAAAATGTTTTTAAATCCAGTGCGAACTCGTCCCAGTTTGCCCAATCTCGTTTATTATTCCGGTACCAGAGTAATGCTTTATCTTTTAATAAGAGAAGTACGCATTGGAGTAATCGGTTCTTGCTGTAACCATAGCTAACAACAAGTTCCTCTACTCGTTCAAGAAAATCAAGTACATTACGATCGCCACTAAACATAATATTCCATTTGCGGACTAAATCTCTAGCGTTAGTTTCATTATTTTGTGAATTAAAAATATTTAAGTTTTCGTTACTACTACTTGTTTGTAGATCCGTGGTTTGTGTTACCAGACTTTGTGCTTTCTTTTCTAATTCGATTTGTAATTGTTTAGCAAAATTTTCGCGGGCTTTATTATCACGTTCTTCTATCTCTCTCTGCCGATATGCCCATTCGCGGTGTAATTTATCACTAATTTCTTTACGTAATTGGTTTTCTTTTTCTTCGCGATGTTTAAACCATTCTTCTTTTTGTTTTTCTAATTCTAACCTTAATTTACTTTCAATTTCTTCTGTCTCATCATTTATAATTCCTGCTGTCGCGCCTTCGTCAACAAATTCGGAGTTATCAAGATCTTTTAGTATATTGTCGCAACTATTAATGCGGTTATTATTCGTGAGTTTCTTTTGTACTAGAAAATCGCGGAGGGTATGTCGTAGTTCGATCAGTGACGCGGATTCATCGTATGGGACATCCCATTTTTCTAATTCGGTAATTAAATCATCTTTACGTAGTGCCCATAGATATGAGGTTTTCTGGGGTGGAGTTCGAGTAAACATTTTTAATTCGTTACAGTGAATAGTCTTATTATGAATTTAATTAATTAATTAATTTAGTTTTAATAAATAACAAATATTTTAACGGGTCCGTTGTTCGAGCGCCATTTTTGTAACAAGTAAATCCTCAGCTCGTAAGCTCGCCGGAACCAGGGTAAATTTATTGAGGAATTATTAATCGAATAAATAATTAATTAAATAAACTTAATTGCCTTTGATAGTTGATTAAGAAAATATAATTTAAGAAAATAAATACAGAATAAAACAGTTAATTCTTTACAGGAAATTATTTAAACAAAACTTAAACTATTGATAATAAACGGACAGTCGGTAAATCAAATCGCGAACTAAGTAAATTCAAAGCTAGCTCCCCCTTCCTGGTGACTCGGCGTCGTCCAGGAGTCTCTGACTTTATTCCCAGGCACAAGCGGATCAAATCCTTCTTGCCCCACCGACTCGGTTTGCGTACCAACAGTATCTCGGCAGAAGGCGAAGATACTGGGAGAGTAATAATTAATTTTTAGCAAGTATGTATCCAGCGATACGCACTAACTAAAATATTAATTAATGTAAAATCAACTTACCTTGATTTTATCCCAGCGGACCAAAGTCAAAGTATATTGATTGATGAGAACACAATCCAGCGACTAGTGAACTCAAGACAGATACAATCTCTGATCGGAATCAGGTTGTCACAATCGTTTTTAAAATTGTTTTTAACAATTTCGGAACAACAGTCTTCGAACGAACGCGTAACTGAATTTTTCGCGCTCTAGCGGAGGATCGGGAACTAAAAATAATCTAGCTAATTTAATTTTATTTCAAATTTTCTTAGTAAATCTTTTATAATATTTCAAAACATTTAAATACTAATAATAATAATAAATAAATTCTTGAATATCTTCACAATGTGTAAAATTTTGATCTCAGAGCATAAAGTTTGAGGAAATTTTAGTAGATCGTTCAATGTTTCACAAATCTGTGCCAAGAAAATTTTTTGTATCACTTTTGGCTCCAAAATTGTGAGGTTTGCAAAATCTATTTTAATGATTATTCGCCATAATAATATATTTTACAAAAAATTTTAAAATCTATCAACAAAATATCAAAATTTCTTTATAACAGCCAACAAAACGCTGTATTTACGCTTCAATCTTTCAATTTTATTATTTTTTTTTCATTTAATATAGGGGAGGGTGGGGCCCAGCAGCCCGCCTGGGGCACAACGGCACACCTAAAAAATTAGGTAAAAATTTTTTTTTTCATTTTCTGTTAAATTATGACCTCTATGATGTTTTTATGATATTTTGGGCCAATATCTGATATGTGGGGCATAATGGACCACTCGTGAAAAAAAATTGTATCGAAAAAATTATTTTTTTTTTCGAATTGTTAGAAATTTAAAGAATTAATTTTTTTAAGCCTTTTCAGGTCAATGCCCAAGTAACATGTGCTTGAGCAAGATTTTGGTGCCAGCGTCTTGAGCAAAACCTCTAGTTGCTAGTGTCTTTTTCTACATATGGGTCTTGCTCAAGTTTATTTAAAAAGACATGGTTCAAGATTTATTTATATATAACTAGCTCAAGACATCTTGTGCAAGAATATGAGACAAGTCTAAAGCAAGGTGCATTGGAAATCTTTCTGACGCATTTTTTGTACCAGAAACTCACAACAAAGACTTACCCATGACTTGCTCAAGATTTGCTCAAGATCCGTAATTCTCAGAAATCCACTGATTCTATAGTAAATATAGAAGGGGTAGAATGATGCGAACGGTCATTCAAAAACATTGTATCTTGAGCAAATCTTGAGCAACTCTTGCACAAGTATATTTATCATGCTTCTGATGTCAGTCTTTCTCAAGACTTTAGCTATAATCTGGCCCAAAGTTCTTGCACAAGGCTTGTCAATTGAATTTGCTACAAGTATCTGGAGCAAGACCCATAGGTAGAAAAAGACACTAACAACTATCGAAATTGAGACCAGATTTGCTTAAGCCTTGAAAAAGATTGCTATATGGGTAGTATTTATCTGAGGTAAAATGGATTAGGAAAAAATTTTGTTGAACTGAAAAATTTAACAAAAAATTTAATTATATAGCTTGTAAAAAATTAAAAACACAGTTTTTTGAAATTCAAACAGTAATTTAATTATATTATTAATTATTGATCACGGTATCCTATGCGTCACGCAAAAACCGAATCTCAAAGTCCTATTTGAGTTTCTCCATGGATTTCTTACTCTACGCAATTCATATTTCTAATTTTGGCTTGAAAAAAATAAAAAAAAAAATTAGGAAAACGGTTGACCCTGAAGGCCATCCCTGCAACTTCCCGCTAATTGTGTACCTAAACGCTTGAAATTGCACTTATGACGTTTTAGAGCTCATAAATACAATTTGTGTATTATTTTGAGCTCTCCGAGCTCAAAAAAATAGCTTTTGTATGCTTATGAGCTCTTCGGGCTCAAAAGTTTGAAGGAAGTTTGATAAAACACTATTTTTTGAATTTTCAAATCGCAATAACTTTTGAATGAATGAACCGATTTTCACGCTGTTGGTAGCATTCGACGCAGTTTTTAAGCTTCATGAAAAATCTTTAAGTTTTTATTGATAGAGCGGAAAACTTCGGAGTAATTCCGAAAAAACACTTTTTTCGGTTTTCTTTCGTCAACGATAACTGACGAACGAATCAACCGATTTTGACCGGACTGGCAGCGATCGACATGGTTTTTTTATGTTAAGAGCTGATTAGTTTTTGAATCTGATCGGTAAAACCGTTTAAAAGTTATTCTAAAAAATCTCTTTTGAAAAAATTTTTTTTTGTAGTTTTTTTGCGATTTCTTAAAGTCTACCGGTCCGAATCGTTCCAAAGTATATACAAAATCTAAGTTTGGTCAAGCCATTTCAAATGGCACCAACCGCGATCAAATCGGTCAAGCCGTTCATAAATTATAAGAGGTTTACATACATCCATACACACACACACACACACACACACACACACACACACGCGCGCGCGCGCGCGCGCATACACATACACACGCATACATACATACAGACCCCACCGCGGGAATAGTCAGGGAAGCTTCCTAGGACTTCCAAACGTCGAGATTTGATGAAAACTCGATTTTCGTAAAACGGGGTGAAAACAATAACTTCCCGATTTTTGAAAAACTTCTATTTTCCTAGCGATAAGTTAAAAATCTGAAAAACGGTTGACCCTAAAGGCCATCCCTGCAACTTCCCGCTAATTCCATAAATAAGCTCTTAAAATTGCACTTATGTTGTTTTTGAGCTCGTCGAGCTTAAAAATATAATTTATGTTATTTCGAGCTTTCCGAGCTCATAGAGTTAGCTGTTCTAAGCTTTTGAGCTCTTCGAGCTCAAAAGTCTGATAGAAGTTTAATAAACAGTATTTTTTGAATTTTCAAACTGCAATGCTTTCTGAATGAATGAATCGATTTTTACGCAGTTGGCAGAATTACACACAGTTTTTCAAAATCTATGATATACTTGTGAACACAAACTGATCAAACCGAAAATCTTAGAGAAGTTTGAAAAATTCACTTTTTCAGAATTTTTTCAACAGCGATAACTCACGAACCAATTAAACGATTTTTACGTTCTTGGTGGCAATTGACGTGATTTTTTCGGCTCTAATAATCATTTTATTCCATCAAAAACGATCCAAAAATAAATGTCGAAGTTATGTGAAA
>NC_058162.1:14594502-14650248 GCF_020080835.1 Cotesia glomerata
CGGAAGGTTCAGGGTTCGAATCCCAGTCCGAGTTATCTAATAATTTCTTCTCGCATATTCTATAAACTCACATTAAGATGATCCTCTCCACATTCCTTTTCTCAATCCTTTCCTACCAATATCCTGTTACGTGAATGTGGAACGCTTCACGTAATAATTACCGTAACTCCTATTCTTTCCCGCTTCACAGCATTATTTATATTTGTACATTTTTACAAATATGAATAATGCTGTGAAGCGGGAAAGAATAGGAGTTACGGTAATTATTACGGCTATAATTATTATTATAGCGAATAATCATTAAAATAGATATTGCAAACCTCACAATTTTGGAGCCAAAAGTGATACAAAAAATTTTTTTGGCAGAGATTTGTGAAAGACTGAACGATCTACTAAAATTTCCTCAAACTTTATGGTCTGAGATCAAAATTTTACACGTTAAATGGAAAAAATCGAAATTTCAAAAAATCTATATTTTTTAACGCGAATAAAAACGAGAGGGTTGACGTTAGAGACTGGCCCCTAAAAGCTTTTTTTACAGAATTTAATACTGAAGAAGGATCAGTGATGATTTTTCCGAAAAATAATGTTCTACATAGTTTGCAGGAGAAATGAAGGTTAAATAGTATATTACACATCTAGGGCAGTAAAATAAGAAATGTATCAAATCTCATGTAATTGTTGTCCGAGGCGAAGCCGAGGTCAATAAACATGTGATCTGAGGCTTTCTTATTTACTGCCCGTGGTGTGTATACTATTTTTCTTCTCGACGGAGGCGGAAAGCGGCATTTTCGTTTAGCACAGCGAGAGGAAAATTGACGCTTTCCGCCCGGAGCTGAGAAAAAATCATTTTTCCATGTTAAATTAATGGTAAATCTTCAAATTCGGTGATAGAGTTCTTCAATTTGATATTAAGGGCTCAAATTTTTACAGAATTTTTTTCATAGCATACATAACAAGAATTTCACATGCAATCGAAAAAAAAAAATTATCGACTTTTTTTGGAACACCCTAATATATAATCATATATTATATGGAATTATATATAATTATATACATTTATATATAATTATATGTTATTGTATATGATTATATATAATTATTAAAAAATTCTACATCCATTTATATATTAATATATATAATTACATATAATTATATGTAAGTAATATATAATTATATAAACGTAATGTATAATAACATATAGGTAAATATAATTATATATAAATTTTTTTACCCGGGATGTGATTTCATTTTTTTACATGTTTAAATAATTTACATATCCTAAATTCAGGAGAATTTGAGTATTTTCTCACAATCAGACTATAGTTTTGGAAAAAAAATAATCCAATCTTATCGATAATTGTCATTTAAAATTTTTTTTCTCGGATTTTGAAGTTTTCTAAATCTGCTGAAAAATTTTCAGTGGTATAACGAAAAACAAACATTGAAAAAAAAATTTTATTTTTCGTTTCTAACAAAGACAATAGAAAGAAAAAAAATGCCACTCTGAAAATTTTAGGAAATTCGCAGAAAATACTGGTTTTTTATTAAAAAAAAAAAATAAATCGGAAATCAAAAATCAGCATCATCCCCAAATTTTAATTTTTTTCCAAAAGAAAGAAAAACATAGAATATGAATCCAAATTATTATTTTGATTTTTTTTTCTAAAAAGTACATTTTAAAACAAAAATTAAAAAAAGAAAACATTCCAATAAGTCAATTTGCAGAAAAGTTAAAGTTGTTTGACAAAAAATTAAAAAAACGGTAGACCCTGAAGGCCATCCGTGCAACTTCCTGCTAATTTCATATAGTCTAGTCAACAAATACCTTTGAGGTCAAAATTTTTTCGCCTTCTTCGAAAATTATGATTGAGATGTCATTCGATTCGGAATAGCATGTAGATAGTTTTTGAAAAAATGCTAAGCCCGCTCGCAAAAATTGCAATAGTTATAAACAATTAAGTGAAAAAAAGGGGGTTTAGTTTTTCGTTAATATCTCAAAAGCTATTTAAGATAATTTAAATTAGAAAAAAGATTAATGAAGAGGAAGAAATTTCCTAAAAAAAAGTTTTGACTCCCGGAATTGTCAGACTAATGTTTATAATTTCCCCAGGGGGTTGAAAATACGCTCGAAAACGGATACTCCGGCTTGCGCAAGCCACGCCCCCTTCGAACCTTTAATGAATAAATATTATTTATACTTATTAAATATGAAAATTAAAAATTAAATAAATTTAGGCGCCTGCAAGATAGATCAATGAACAATAATCCGTGGTCAAAAAATTTTTATCGCGATTTTTCAATAAATTATCCATTAATTGATTAACAATTATTTGTAGCATGAACATTAACATAGCAAGTGCGATAATTGTTAAACTGTTAATCTGAGATTTTTTTCCTTTCGTGGAGCTATTTTTCAAAGGTCTTAGAATAGATTCCCGTTGGAAAAATTTAAAAATTGTTAATTTTCGTTTTGTTATTAACAATTTACTGAGGGAAAAAATTATAAAGCTCAATTAGACATTGAAAAAAAAATTGTTTTTTTGAATATTATTATTGATCCGTTTTCTTATGATCAGAAGCTACTAGTCTAGTCAAGAAGTGAGTTTTATGCGAAAAATCGTCATTCCAATATAATTCTTTTTTTTAACCCGTTCCTGCCTTTACGGTCATTTTTTTTTTTTCTGCTAGTATAAATCTAATTCAAGTGGATAGTAATATTCCATCTTCACTAATAATTTGGGACAGATCGTCCCTGGAGAGTTAGGTCGATGGGTAACCATCGGACTTGATCACTAGTTAGCTGGTGAATGCTAGTATCTGTTCGACTCAATTTTTAAGTATTAACGATGGAAATCCACTGAGAATGAAGAGCAACTTTTGAAAAAGTCCATGAAAAATTTACCAAGCCAAGAATCGAACCTGGATCTCCCCGAATACATGTCAGGATGATTTTACCAATAAGCTACTGGGTCATTCTCCACTTACTTCTTCTCAGTATACTCTTAACTCTCAGTAGCTGTTAATACTTGACTTTACCCCCTCCCTTTAAACTCTATACTACGATGGTAGTGACCTACTACCTAGTGCCAATAATTTATGTTGTTCTTGCTGTTTTCTTATAATTTTGGAATTTTTAATTTATTACTTAACGATTGTCAAAGCAAAAACTCAAAATTTTTAGTTTTTAGTTTTAAAATTACAATTACTTAAAAGTGCGTGGAAATATATCCTGTTATATGCATATTTTTCAAAATTCAAACAATAGAATATGGAATTAATAACATAAACGACAAACAAAAGTAAGTATTTTCATTTTTTTACGCAGATCTGATTGAACAATTGTAAAAAGTTCATTCAATTCCGTAAATGCCTTTCAGTTTTTACTTTGACAATCGTTAAGTAATAAATTGAAAATTCCAAAATTTAAAGAAAACAGCAAGAACAACATAAATTATTGGTGTTAGGTAAGAAAATAAGGACAATTAAATCCAGAAAATGTACCCTTAACCGCGTAACAATATAAATAATTTAAAAAAAATGATAAACAAATGGAATTAAGAATTAAAAAAATTCACTTTTGGGTAGCCCAGTAGTTACTCTATAAAATTGTCCTGAATCATAAAAGCCGTAACTTCAATAGTTTAAAAGATATAATTATTTAAAAATTCAAGAAATGCATTTTTTTACAAATAAATGTTTATAAAAATTGAACCATAATAGATATCGAGCATATGAAAAATTTTTTATATAAATCAATAAATTGTCTAGAAGATCGTTTTAGATGTCAAAGACTGTATCATCAATAGTTTGGAAGTTATAACAATTTATATGTTGATGAAATATTTGACCGCTTCAACTTTGATGGGGTAAATTATTTTAAAATTTAATAAAAAATAGAGAAAAAATTTTTTTACAACTTTTATGCACATGGCTGTATTTGTAATTTTTTGGCACTACGGAAAAAAAATAAAATGAAAATGAAAATTTGTTTATAACAAATTGTTTATAAAATAAACAATAAAAAAAAAATTAAAAAAAAAATTCTTCCATAATTATATTGAGAATCGTAAATGATGATTTAAAAAAAAAATGATTTCTTAATAAATAATTTAAATGGTGGATAAATGAAAAAAACAATTGTAAACAATTAAAAAAAATTTTTTTCTTAAATCATTATTTTATTAAGACAATAAAATGGCAAAAAAAATTAGGAAAACGGTTGACCCTGAGGGCCATCCCTGCAACTTCGCGCTAATTCCATACCTAGGCGCTTAAAATTGCACTTATGACTTTTTTGAGCTCTTCGAGCTCAAAAATACAGTTTATGTGTTATTTTGAGCTCCCCGAGCTCAAAGAGATAACTTTCCTATGCTTTTGAGCTCTTCGAGCTCAAAAATCTTATTAAAGTTCGATAAAACACGATTTTTTTAATTTTCAAACTGCTATAACTTTTGAATGAATCAACCGATTTGCATGCAGTTAGCAGCAATCGATGTAGTTTTTTAAGCTCTATAAATAATTTAAAACAAAAAAATTGATCTGATGGAACATTTCGGAGTTATTACAAAAAAACACTTTTTCCGATTTTTTTCTACAACGATAACTCACGAACCAATCAACCAATTTTCACGTTCTTGGTATTGACGTGACTTTTTGGGGTCTCATAATTATTTCATTTCGTCAAAAATGATCCAAGAAGAAATCTCGGAGATATGTGAAAAAAGCACTTTTTTCGAAATTTTTCGTTTTCGATAACTCTCGAACGAATCAACCGATTTTGATGGGACTGGTGGCAATCAACGTGGTTTTTTAAGCTTAAGAGCTGATTAGTTTGTAGAATTGATTGGTGAAGCTGTTTAGAAGTTATCCAAAAAAAACGATGTTTTGAAAATTTTATTTTTGAAATTTCTCAAATTCTAGCGAACCGAATCGATTCAAATTTTTACGAAATTTAATGGCAATGATACGCTTTGGATCGCCACCTATTTCGATCCGATCGGCCGAGCCGTTCAAAAGTTATAAGAGGTTTACATACATACACACACACACACACACACACACACACACACACACACACAAAATCTATAAATATCTATGAAAATCCACCTAAGTCTTTAACAATCGTGTTTAATAGATTTTTTTCTCATATTTATAACTGTAATATTCCCGATTTTTTTGGTTTCTTAAGATTTTTTTTTAATTTTAAAACTTTAAAGGGACAAGATTTCAGATTCAAATTTAGTAAAACTCTTTATCTCGATAATTTCGATTTTTCATGATTTATTGCAATTTTTTGGGTTTTTTGCTATTTTTTCAAATTTTGACAGCTCAACGGGCTAATTAACGTTCAGATTCAGATTCAGTGAATTGAAATATATAAAAATCATACTTGATCTGGGTCCACAAAATTTTATTCATCGCTGTGACTGGAGTTTTTCACAAATTTTCGTCTTTTTTTGGGTTTTTTGGATTTTACTCAAAATTTTGACGGTGTACGGGCAAAACTGACTTTAGATTCGGATTCAGCGCGTCAAAATACATAAAAATAGGTAGGTCCGGTCAAAAGTACTGACAACTTTTTTTTTTGTGTGCCGGTGTTTTTATCTCCTATTGTATAAAAATTGTTATAAACAAATGCGTTGTTCATGAGATAATTAAAAAATTTTTTTTGATAACATAATCTTTGATGATAATTATGATTTAAAAAAAAAAAACCGTTTCTTAAAAAAATTTTTTTATTGCTTAAAAACGCATTTGTTAAAGAACAATTTTTTTTTACCACTTTTACCACGTTATGAAAACTAAGAAACTTTTTAACTTCCCGCTAAGAAAATCGAAGATTTTGAAAAAATCGGGAAGTTATTATTTTCACCCCGTTTTGCAAAAATCGAGTTTTCATCAGATCTCGACGTTTGAAGGTCACAGCAAGCTTCCCTCACTATCCCCGCGAGGTTGTCACTATGTCTTTATGTATCTGTGTGTGTGTGTGTGTGTGTGTGTGTGTGTGTGTGTGTTTTTTTTTTTCCCTTAGGGGGGGGAATCCTTTTTACGGATTCTAGGCGTAGCTGTTTGGCCTGGATATGTGGCGACTCGACGCAGCGTCATACTAAAACTCGACGCTAACGCCCCTACCCACTAAACCCTAAACCCCTTTCCTCTTTCCTCTAATCCCTCATGGAAACCGCCGTTAGGCATTACTTCGTGGGGGAAGGATATAGCGACTGCTCTTACTTCTGGTAATTAGGTATTATTTTACCTTTCTTCTAGTTGTTGTCATTTGCTCTTTTTCTTTCGATGGAACGCAAGTCTATAAGGACGTCTGTTGCAAACGTGTTTGCGGCGTTTCAGGCAGCCTCTGATGACAGCATTGCTTCTACTATTGTCTCTGGTTGGATTTTCTTCTTCAGGATCATCTCCAGCTCATCGCGCTGTAGGTAAAATCGTGGGCACTCAAAAAAAACATGCTCCGCGTCTTCATTGATTCCTGGGCAGGACGGGCACTCCGGTGAATCATCATGCTTGAAGCGGTGAAGATACGTCCGAAAACATCCATGTCCTGACAACATCTGCGTCAGATAGTAATTGACCTCGCCATGACTCCGGTTTATCCAAATGTCGATTTTCGGTATGAGACGGTGTGTCCATCTTCCTGTTGTCGCGGCGTCCCACTGCGATTGCCATCGTGCGATGCTGTTCTGCCGTTCTTCAGCTCTGAGTTCCTCGGCACTTAGTGTGGTTGACCTCTTTCGTTGGTAAATGTTCCGTCTTTCCTCAGCTAGAACTCTAAGCGGCAGAGTTCCGGAAATGACACACACTGCTACTTCTGATATCGTGCGGAATGCACTGGCTAGTCTTACAGCGCTCAGTCGATATACTGGTCCAGCTTTTCTCCATGATTCTTGCAACTTCAGCGCGTCTGCCCAAATGGATATTCCATATGTGAGCACCGATGTAACAACTGATGATAGTAGTAGTCTCCTGCTCTGCTTTGGCCCTCCGACGTTCGGCATCAGTCGTGCGAGACTAGCCCTCACTACTGACGCTTTGGCACTGACGTGTTCCACTTGCTGTTTAAAGTTGAGACGGGCATCAAGTATCACTCCCAAATATCGGATGTAAGGTTGTGATGTGATTTCTTGTTCGCCGACTTTCAGCTTGATGGTCTCTAACACTTTTCTGCTGGATATAAGCACTGCCTCAGTTTTGTGTGTAGCCAGATGCAGGTTTACCGTATTCATCCACCGATGGACTTGCTCGAAGGTGAAGTCGAACATGTTGTTAATTTCGTCAAGGTGTTTAGCGACGATTACTACAGCTACGTCGTCTGCATATGCTACGAGTTTTACACTTCTTGGCAATTTCAATCTCAATAGGCCATCGTACATGATATTCCACAGCAGTGGACCAAGTACAGAGCCCTGGGGTACACCTCCTGTAATATCGTACTCTTTTAGACCATTCTTCGTGTCGTATTTAAGAACTCTATCGGTGAAATAGCTGGTCACTATTCTACACAGGTATTCTGGAACGTTTTTCTCTCGAAGAGCTTGCATGATGCAGTTCCAGTTGGCGGAATTGAAGGCGTTTTTAATGTCTAATGCCGCCACCAGGCAATACTTCTTTGTGCCACCCTTCCATCTGGTTCCTGCGATCGCTTCTTTAGCCGTGCTAACAACCAGATTGATCGCGTCCAGGGTTGATCGTCCTTTCCGGAATCCATACTGGTTGTCTGCCAGGAGTGGGTCGACTACTGCATCTATTCGTTGATGAATTATGCGCTCAAGTATCTTACCCGCCGTATCTAGCATGCAAAGTGGTCGGTAAGATGATGGTTCTTCTGGTGGTTTCTTCCCTTTAGGTAACAGTACCAATCGTTGCTGTTTCCACTTACGAGGAAAAGTTCCCTCCTTGAGGCATGCATTATAAGCGTCTAGGAATAATGTTGGAGCTGCCTTTATGATGGTTTTCAAGGCTAAATTAGGGATTCCGTCCAATCCCGGCGCTTTATTATTCCCTACACGGTTACAAGCCTCCAGCAGTTCTTCTTCAGTGACAGGTGGGATGTCGTCCAATTTGCCTGGCGCCAACTGGTAATCGTAGTTGCGTTGCTGTGGAAACAGTGCAGTGACGATTTCCTGAAGAAGTTGAGGACACGTAGGTGATGGCATTTGTTGTTTTTTCAGGTGGGTCATAACCACCTTATAAGGCCTACCCCACACGTCTTTATCCACCTCGTATATAAGCTCTTTCCAGCATCTTCTTTTGCTCTCTTTGATGGCTTTATTCAGTTCACGACGCGCCTTTTTGTACTCTGCGATCAGCTCCACTGAGTTGGGCCGTTGATAGCCGCGCTGAGAGATTCTTCTTTTCTTATGACACTCTTTACGGAGGACGCTGATGTGGTCGTTCCACCAATTCACCGAAGGTCTCGAATTTATGCCACGTTTACGAGGCATACTGGCATCACAAGCATGTGTTACTCTCCTCATCAGGTCCTTAGTCTGTTCTTCTGCACATCCAGTGTTGATCGGATCACCATCGAGGGCTATTAGTAATGCTTTTGGGTCAAAAGATTTCACCTTCCAACCAACGATGTTAGACTGCTTGACTGGTCTCTTGGGGTTCTGGTCGCTTGATATTTCCCAGAATATCGCATGATGGTCGCTGGCAGTGTAGATGTCCAACACTTTCCAGTTGCAGTCGCCTCTGGCAAGGCTATTACTGACAAAAGTGAGGTCTACAATTGAGCTTGCGTCACCTTTGGTGTAGGTCGGCGTATCACCACTGTTGAGCAAAACCACATCTAGTGTAGTAAAGGCCTCCAGTAGTGCTTTCCCTCGTGCGTTTGTATGTTTGCTGCCCCAGTCAACTGCCCAGGAGTTGAAGTCTCCGGCTATCGCTACTGGATGGTATTGCTTCGCATCTTCGGTTAGTTGATCCAGGAAATCAGTGAAGTCAACAATGGAGAGGCTAGGTGGTGCGTAGCAGCTATAGAAGCGGATGCCTTCTACTGATACTGCTACAAAGCCGGCATTGCTGTTGTCGACTGCATTTTGGAAAGAAAGCTTGCCACATGACCAGATGACAGCTTTGGATGTGCTGTCAGATTCCCAGGGTTGGGTACTCAGGTGTTTATATGGCTCTGCTATCAGTACCAAGTCCAGCTCTAATTCTCGCACAGATTGCATGAGCAGGTCATGCGCTGCTTCACAATGGTTGAGGTTGAGCTGCAATATCCTCATGCTTGTTTGTTCGTCAACTTTTGGAGCGCCTCCTGATATACCGGGCATCTGTAGGTGCCGGCATGGTGAGCCACGTCCTTTGCTCCTTGCTGGTCAGCACATATTGCACACTTGGCAGAATTTTTACAGTCCGCGATACGGTACCCTTCTTGTCCACATCTGATGCAGAGCTTAGATCGGTCTACTTGGCTTTTACATTGGGGCCCAACATGTCCAAAGTGCCAGCATTTAAAGCATTGGATAGGTCTCGTCGTCGCTTTGATTCGGCAGTTAACCCACCCGACATGGATCTTGCCGGTTCCTTCCACTAATTTTCGCGCGATGGTCATAGGTAAAGTGACTGCAGCCGTCTGCGTACCTCTGAAAGCCTTACGGATTTTTATTCCTTCTAGAGGTATCTCATGATCTTTTCCAACTTCCTCTTTCAGGGCAGCCTGGATCTCTTCCTTCGTCGTTTCTTCGTCGATGTCTCGAATCTCAATGGTCTCCTGTGGACCTTTACAGACTACCTTAGCATCGTCTTGAAGAATTCCTGTGATGGTCCTCTGCAAGGCTTGGCCTTTGTCAGCACTTTTCCTTGACAACGTGATCAGCATATCTCCGGTCATTGTCCTGCGGATCTTCTCGACGGTATTTCGAACCTGGTCTGCTGGGACATCACGCTTTATGCGGCGCAATATCTCGGAATACTTCTCTTTTTCGGCAGGGCGGATTATCAGCGCGTCAGGTCTGATCCATTTGCGCGATTTTTTCCGCTTAGGTTCCGGTCGTGACTCCTTCGGCAATTGCTTTGGGAGGTGATCCTGCTCCGGCCTTCTCTTCTTCGATTCTACTTTTTGCCTCGCGTCGACCTCCTTATTTTTGGCACTCCGTGCCGCCACTTCTTTCGGAGGACTTGGTTTTGTGTCCTTTTTCTTCATTACTTGGTTGACCGTTGGGTCAGGAGAGTTACGGTCTTTCCTCTTCCCAGACCTGACACCAGTGTCGCTTCTGTCTTCTGTTAGAGATTCACCATCGCCTTCGGCACCGGTGTCCATCTCTTCGACGGTGTCTGCGGCAGGTTGTCTGCTCCTCTTTGGTGTGACATTGTGAGTTTGCCGTTGTTGTGTCTGCCATCCGTCATCAAGTGTTCTGAACCTTTGAAGGGCGTTGACTACACCGGTTGTCTTCGTCTTGATCTCTTTGTGGATGTTGACTTTAGACTTAACAAACTCATGCAGCTCTCTAGTAAGCTTATCAAGGTGTTCCAGCGCTTGTGCCCTCTTCATCTCAGTGCTTGCTACGATAGCTGCTTGCTGGGCGTGAGCCCCGTTTTGACTCTTGTTTGTTTCCATATTTCTACTCATACTTTTTTGATTTACCAGCGCATCGTACGGAGTGGAGCGGGTTGCCATAACTAGGAACGGGTGTACCCTCGGAGATAGTACTCCTACCCCAGTTCCCTGAGGCCTAGCCGACACTTAGCCAGTCCCGGAATACACGGACGGACTAGACTCGCTCGGAGCGGTGAAGATTCCGATCTCTAACACTCACTGCGTACTTCCTGATCAAGGCCCGAAGTGGCTGGCTCCTGATCCACTGCTGCAACTTTCACCTCGGCAGAGCAAGCTCACATCAGCCGTGGCCTGCATCGTCGGAAACTACGATACAGGTTCCGGACACTCCCAGTGAGTTACAGCAGGAACCAATCGTCTTGCTAGGTCAGTTAGTGTGACCAACCCATTAAAGGGGAGTTTTGTCCACGGGAGCTTATTTTGTTTGGTTATTTTGCTTGGCTCCTACCCGCTGTACCTCATCAACTAAGAGATTAAGTGTCATCCAAGGACAGCGAGCGTTCTCCCATCCGCTCGGGGAGACGCGCCCGGTAGCAGTATCTCTTCTGCCCCGAGTGTGTGTGTGTGTGTGTGTGTGTGTGTGTGTGTTTTTTTTTTTTTTTTTTTTTATCTTAGGGGGGGGGAATCCTTCTTACGGATTCCAGGCATAGCTGTTCGGCCTGGATATGTGGCGACTCGACGCAGCGTCATACTAAAACTCGACGCTAACGCCCCTACCCACTAAACCCTAAACCCCTTTTCTTCTTTCCTCTAATCCCTCATGGAAACCGCCGTCAGGCATTACTTCGTGAGGGGAGGATCTAGCTACTGCTATTCCTTCTGGTGGCTAAGGTGTTATTTTTTCTTCCTTCTAGTTTCTGTCATTTGCCCTTTTTCTTTCAATGGAACGCAGCTCTGTAAGCACTTCGGTGGTAAACGTGCTTGTGGCGTTCCATGCAGCTTCGGATGACAGCATTTCTTCTACTATTGACTCTGGTGTGATTTTCTTGTTCAGGATCTTCTCTAACTCATCACGCTGTGGGTTAAAACGAGGGCACTCAAAGAAAACGTGCTCCGCATTTTCAGCAACTCTTGGGCAAGATGGACACTCTGGGGAATTATCGTGCTTAAAGCGATAAAGGTACTCCCGGAAACAGCCGTGTCCTGACAACATCTGGGTCAGATAGTAGTTGGCCTCGCCGTGATTCCGGTTAAGCCAAACGTCAATCCTTGGTATGAGACGGTGTGTCCATCTCCCTGTTGTCGCGGCGTCCCACTGCGATTGCCATCGCGCGATGCTGTTCTGCCGTTCTTTAGCTCTGAGTTCCTCGGCACTTTGTGCGGTTGTCCTCTTTCGTTGGTAAAGGTTACGTCTTTCCTCAGCTAGGACTCTGAGCGGCAAAATTCCGGAAATGACACACACTGCTCCCTCTGATATTGTTCGAAAGGCGCTGGCTACTCTTAGCGCGCTCAGTCGGTAAAATGGACATGCTTTCCTCCATGATTCTTGGATCTCAAGTGCGTCGGCCCAAATGGATATACCATATGTGAGGACCGATGTAACTACTGATGATAGCAATGACCTCCTTGTCTGCTTCGGGCCACCGATGTTGGGCATCAATCGTACTAGGTTGGCTACTACTGCTGATGCTTTGGTGGTCACGTGTTCAACTTGTTGTTTAAAGTTAAGTCGGGCATCGAGCATCACTCCCAGATATCGAATGAATGGTTGGGATGTGATTTCTTGGTCTCCGACGTTTAGATTGATCGTTTCCACCACTTTTCTGCTAGTGATAAGTACAGCCTCGGTCTTCTGTTTAGCCAGTTGTAAATTTACTGTGTCCATCCACTGGTTAATTCGCTCAAAGTAATAGCGAACATATGTTTTATCTCATCAAGATGCTTGGCGACTATTACTACGGCTACGTCGTCCGCGTACGCTACCAGTTTGACGTTTCTTGGTAGTTTCAGTCTCAGCAATCCGTTGTACATGACATTCCAGAGAAGTGGACCGAGAACAGAACCCTGCGGTACACCTCCAGTAACATCATACTCCTTTGGACCATTCTTCGTGTCATATCTCAGGACTCTATCTGTGAAGTAGCTAGCGACTATCCTTCGTAGATATCCTGGTACGTTTATCTCTTGAAGGGCTTGCATGACGCAATCCCAGTTGGCGGAGTTGAAGGCATTTTTTATGTCTAAAGTTGCCACCAGGCAATATTTCTTCGTTCCCCCCTTCCATCTGGTACCGGCGATTGCGTCTTTGGCTATACCGACAACCAGGTTGATCGCGTCCAGGGTTGATCGTCCTTTCCGAAATCCGTACTGATTGTCTGCCAAAAGTGGATCGACAACTGCTTCTATCCTTTGGTGGATTATACGTTCTAGTATCTTACCGGCTGTATCCAGCATGCAGAGTGGACGATAAGATGACGGTTCTTCCGGTGGCTTTTTCCCTTTAGGAAGTAGTACCAGCCGTTGTTGTTTCCACTTCCGAGGAAAAATCCCTTCCTTCAAGCAGATGTTGTAGACGTCGAGGAATAACGCTGGCGCTGCTTTAATAGATGTTTTCAAGGCAATATTAAGGATTCCGTCCAATCCCGGTGCTTTATTATTCCCGACGCGGTTACAAGCTTCCATCAGTTCTTCATTCGTGACAGGTGGAATATCATTCAGTTCGTCCTGTGTCAACAGATAGTTGAAAACGCGCTGTCGTGGAAACAGCGCAGTCACGATCTTCTGTAAGAGTTGAGGACACGTAGGAGACGGCATTGGCTGATATTTCAGGTGTGCCATGACTACCTTGTAAGGTCTACCCCACAAGTCTTTGTCCACCTCGTTGATTAGCTCTTTCCAGCAGTTCTTCTTGCTATCCTTGATGGCTTTGTTTAAATGTCGACGAGCTTTCTTGTATTCTGCGACTAGTTCCACTGAGTCAGGCCGCCGATAACCACGCTGAGATATTCTTCTTTTCTTGAGACACTCTTTCCGTAGGAAGCTGATGTGTTCGTTCCACCAGTGCACCGAAGGTCTTTGGTTCATGCCCCGTTTACGGGGCATGCAGGTGTCGCAAGCCTGGGTCACTCTCTTCATCAAGTCCTTGGTCATTTCTTCTGCAGATCCAGTAGTAAGCGGTTCACTATTTAGGGCAGCTACTAGAGCACCTGGGTCAAAGGATTTCACCTTCCACCCAACGATGTCAAGTTTCTTAGCCGGTCTTCTAGGATTCTGGTCCTTTGATACTTCCCAGAGAATCGCATTGTGATCGCTGGCCGTGTAGATCTCCATCACCTTCCAGTCGTAGTTTCCTCTGATGAGGCTGCTGCTGACAAAAGTAAGATCCACAATAGAACTTGCGTCTCCTTTAGTGTACGTCGGCGCATCGCCGCTGTTTAACAGTGCTACATTTAACGTAGAAAAAGCTTCCAGTAGTTCTTTACCTCGAGCGTTGGTGTGTTTGCTGCCCCATTCCACTGCCCAGGCGTTGAAGTCTCCAGCTATTGCCACTGGGTAGTACTGCTTCGCGTCCTCCGTCAGTCGATCCAGAAAGTCCATGGATTCAACAATAGTGAGGCTAGGTGGTGCGTAGCAGCTGTAAAAGCGGATGCCATCTACCGATGTTGCTACAAAGCCGGCGCTGCCATTGTTAACGACACTCTGGAAGGGGAGCTTGCGACAGGACCATATGACAGCTTTTTTGGTGCAGTCAGTTTCCCATGGTTGGCCGCCGAGGTGTTTATACGGTTCCGATATAAGCACAAGGTCAAGCTTCTGTTCACGTACTGTCTGCATGAGCAAATCATGTGCCGCTTCACAGTGGTTGATGTTTAGCTGCAGTATTCTCATTTTCGTTTATCAGTTATCTTCTTGAGTGCCTCTTGGTATACTGGGCATCTGCTTATGCCGGCATGATGGGCGTTATTCTCTGTACCGGATTGATCCGCACACAGTGCGCATTTAGCAGGCTTATTACATTCGGCGATTTTGTGTCCCTCTTCTCCACATTTAATGCAAAGTTTGGAGCGGTCGACTTAACTTGTGCACTGAACCGCACGGTGTCCAAAATGCCAGCATTTATAACATCGGACTGGTCTTAGTACTGTTCTAATACGACAATTGGTCCAGCCGATCCTAATCTTACCGTATTCTCCTACCACTTTCTGCGCTACCGTTGCTGCCAGAGTCACTGACGCAATTTGTGTTCTGCTACGTAAGACCTTACGAATTTTAATGGCCTCTACTGTTATACCACAATTGTTTCCAGCTGCCTCTTGTAAAGCTGTTAGAATGTCATCTTTAGTTGTAGTATCGTCAATATCGCGAACTTCCAGGTCTTCTTCAGGTCCTGTACTAATGACATTTGCGTCCTCCTTAAGTATTCCCGCGATAGTCTTCTGCAGGTCTTTACCTCTATCACTACTGCCTTTCGACAGCGTGATGAGAATGTTCCCTGTCGCGGTCCTGCGTATCTTCTCGACTGTGTTGCGGACCTGATCTGGGCGAACGTCCGCCTTGATCCGTGTAAGTATTTCAGAATACTTATCTTTGTTCGCTGGACGGATAATAAGTGCCTCCGGTCTCGTTGCTATTCTTCTTGGCTTCTGGTTTGGCTTCGGTGGAGGCACCAGAGGTTTTTCTGGGGGCAGTTTCTTGCGCTCCTTCTTCTTGTCCTTTCTGGACTGCACCTTTTCCCAGCCTGGCTTCTTGTTCTGTTCACAAGAGTTTTGTGGAAGATCCTTAACCACTTCCTGCTTCTTGATAGGATGACCAGGTCCAACGTCTTTCAGCTTCTTGGGAGTATGAAAAGCTCCGCCTTCGGGAGAACGAATTTTTCTTTTCAACTTCCTCAGGATGCGGCCGTCTTATTCAAAGGATTCAGTCTCTGCCGTTGTGATAGTTTCACTTTCTTCTTCAGCGACTGATTCTCCGTCACCTTCGGCTCCAGTGTCCATCGCTTCTTCAACAACCACTTGACTGTTTCTCTCCGATGTAGCACAAGGGGTGCGGTGTAATGATGAGCGCCATTCTTCGTCCAGTTTCTTGAATCTTCCAAGAGCATTGACTACACCGGTTGTCTTGGTCTTTATCTCCTTGTGGATATTGACCTTAGTTTAGACAAACTATTGCAGCTCAATGGTCAGCTTCTCAAGGCGCTCCAACGCTTGCGTTCTCTTCATGTCAGCGCTTGCTTCAATCGCTGCTTGTTGAGCATGAAGCCCGTTTCTATTCATGTTTGTTTCCTGTAACGTACTCATACTTTTTTGATTTACCAGCGCATCGTACGGAGTGAAGCGGGTTGCCATAACTAGGAACGGGTGTACCCTCGGAGATAGTACTCCTACCCCAGTTCCCTGAGGCCTTGCCAACACTTAGCCAGTCCCGGAATACACGGACGGACTAGACTCGCTCGGAGCGGTGAAGATTTCGATCTCTAACACTCACTGCGTACTTCCTGATCAAGGCCCGAAGTGGCTGGCTCCTGATCCACTGCTGCAACTTTCACCTCGGCAGAGCAAGCTCACATCAGCCGTGGCCTGCATCGTCGGAAACTACGATACAGGTTCCGGACACTCCCAGTGAGTTACAGCAGGAACCAATCGTCTTGCTAGGTCAGTTAGTGTGACCAACCCATTAAAGGGGAGTTTTGTCCACGGGAGCTTATTTTGTTTGGTTATTTTGCTTGGCTCCTACCCGCTGTACCTCATCAACTAAGAGATTAAGTGTCATCCAAGGACAGCGAGCGTTCTCCCATCCGCTCGGGGAGACGCGCCCGGTAGCAGTATCTCTTCTGCCCCGAGTGTGTGTGTGTGTGTGTGTGTGTGTGTGTGTATGTGTGTGTGTGTGTGTGTGTGTGTGTGTGTGTGTGTGTATGTGTGTGTGTGTGTGTGTGTGTGTGTAAGTATGTGAATCGCTTATAATTTTTAAACGACTAAACTGATCGGAACCAACCAAACGGCGTTCTAAAGGGTTCCTTCAAACTTAGATTTCCTGAGAATTTAAACAAATTCGGACCGATAGATTTTGAGAAATTTTGAAAAATCTAAAAAAAAATTAAAAAAATTCATTTTTGAAAGTGGTTTTTTTGGAATAACTTTTAAACGGCTCGATCGATCAACTCCAAAAACTAATCCCCCCTTAACCTTGAAAAACCACGTCGATCACCGCTAATCCGGTCAAAATCGGTTGATTCGTTCGAGAGATAGCGTGAACAAAAGAAAACCGAAAAAAAACCGAAAAAAGTGTTTTTTTTTCACATAACTTCGACATTTCTTATCGGATCGTTTTTGATGAAATAAAATAATTTTTAGAGCTTAAAAAACTGCGTCGATCGCCGCCTCGAACGTGAAAATCGGTTAATTGGTTCGAGAGATATCCTCGACGAAATATTTGGAAACAAGTGTTTTTTCAACATAACTCCGACATTTTTTGGAATAACTTTTAAACGGCTTTACCGATCAATTTCAAAAACTAATCAACTCTTAACATAAAAAAACCACGTCGATCGCCGCCAACCGCGTAAAAATCGGTTCATTTATTCGAAAGTTATTGCGGCTTAAAAATTTGAAAAATTATGTTTTATCAAACTTCTATCAGACCTTTGAGCTCGAAGAGAATATGAAATGAGCGGGAAGTTGAACGGATGGCCTTCAGGGTCTACCGTTTTTCTAATTTTTTTTTTAAATCACTATTTATCTGGGTCTTTGATATTGAAAAAATAATTCGATTATTACTTAAATTTTCATTGTTTATTTAAGAAACAATTTGTTGTAAACAAATTAATTATCTCTTTGTATTTTTTTTTATTTTTCTACTTAACAAAACAAAAACAACCATGTATTATTTTTTGAAAAAAAAAATTTATTTATATTTTTTATTGAATTTTCAATTTTCGGTTATATTTAATTTCACCACTCTGACCTGGTTTTTAGTAGATTTCATAAAAATCTTACTATTGCAGTCCTCATGGCGTAACTTTTGAAAAATTTAGTCATTTTCTAACTCAGTTTGTCGATCTTAGTTAGAAAATGTAGTTCGTTCAAAAGTTTATAAATGTATATATATATATATACATATATATATATATATAGCATATATATATATATATATATATATATATATATGCTATATATATATATATATATATATATATATATATATATATATATATATATATATACTAGCTGTTACCCGCCCGCTTCGCTGGGCGCTTTATAGAATTGCATTTTTAGATCTAGACTTGAAATTTAATTAAAGTATTGTTTTGACTTGCACAGATTCCAAATGAGTATTGAAAGTTTTAGTTAATGTCATTGCAAGTCTCATAAGTAAAGTTGAAGTCTGTCTAGCTTCAAGTGTGAAGAATTTTTTTGTCATTTAAAATTTTCTCAGCGACATCAATTTTTCATAGAAAATAAACTTAACATGTTTTTTACATACCCAGTGTTTGGAAAATGCATTCATTTTAATCAGTAACATTCCCTCGATCCCGTAATAAGAACAATTTATAAGTTATGTAATCAGCAAAAATAACATGTATGTAAAATTCTAAGTTCGTTGACCGAATTACTACATATAATGTTAAGTTTTGGAAACCTTACAATGACTTTTTTCCCGCTGGTAAAGAGACGTTTGTTGCAAGGAAATTTTTAGCAAATGTTATTGAAACTCAATAGACAGGGTCTAAATTTTATGTTTCAAAAAGTCCTAGTTGATAAACAACAACATTTTCAGTAGATTTCATAGATATCTAACTATTTTAATTCTTGAAACCAATTTTACCATAACCAAACATACGATCAGCATATAAATATAAATTTTCAACACTTAGTTCACCAGACATAATTAGCTTCTTTCTTTAACTTTTTTTTTAAATGACGTGAAATCAATCGAATATTAAGGTTATGTAATAAAAACAAAAGAAAATCGTATTAAAAACAAATGAATGAAAAATGAGTCTTTTGTTTTTATTAGCGGGAAAAAATGTATATAAAAATTAATCGTGAAAAAAATGAGAAAGGGTTGATAAAATCCAAAAATAAGTAGCCTATAACCATAAATGAAAAATTCTGCGTCGAAAGGTAGCAGTCCCATCCCGATAGCTTCAGTAGTTTTGACGTCAACTTTTATCAAAGGAACCCTATTTCGTTATATATGTATATTTTCCACCCACGCATTCGCCCACGCGTAGGTATATATGGAACTAAATTCTCAAAAAAGTAACGTAATAAAAATTATTTACTTTTATGCCGATAAAAAAAACAAATAAATTGAAGAAAAATGCTCGTCTTTTGATTTTATGGGCGGGAAAAATGTTTATCTAAGTTAAATAGAAATAAAATGGTGAAGGATTGATGGAATTTGAAAAATAAGTAGCCTATAACCATCTACAATTCATTCCGCGTCGAATGGTCCTAGTCCCATGTCAATATGTTCAAAAGTTTCTGCGTGATTGACGGTCTACGAAACCCACTTTCCCTATATATATATATATATATATATTTATACGATATAACGCGGCTTGTCAGCACGATAGCGTTCTCAATTTATATCCGATTCTTCTCAAACTCAACGTGCTTTATCTGTCGGTAAATACTAAGGTTAATTTCGAAGATGAGCTAAATCGGGCGAGTAATTTGGAAATGACAGGATTTTGAAATTTTGAAAATCGAAAAAATTGATGCTTTTACCACTTCAACTTGGTATAATTACTGAACTAGACAAGATATTAAAATTCGGTAAGATGCATCGTAAAGGTCTTTTAATAAACTTCAATTTACACTACTCAGAAGTGGTGATAGTCTCAATATTACTTCTTTTAGAGTTCGTTCAATGAAACAGTTTTACTGTTGCAGCCGTTTTGTTAGAATTATTGGCTGTATTATAGTATAAATATGATTTATAGTATAAAGAAATACGATATAGATTTGTTTATCATGATATCAATCAGCCTTTTGTGTAATTTATTCTGGGTAGATCGTTTGTAATTCTGTCACACAGGTTTCCACATCACCCATGAGGTACTGTGTACAAGAATGCGTTCCCATTTTTTTATATGGCGGGTACCCCGTGGACCTAAACCATGAAATAATTTTCAGTAGTTTTTTTTTTCGATATTCAATTTCTTTTTTTAATTAAATTCATTTATTCAATTGAATTCATTTATTACTTTTATACTTTTTATGTTTTTTCTTATTTATTTTCTCTCATTTCTTAATGTTTTTATTTATTTTTACTTCTTTATTCATTATTCTTATTCATTATTCATTATTTTTCGTTCTTTGTACTCAAAAATAATTTTGAATATTTTTGTAATCCTTTTTATTCAAAATTATTTTTACTTTTTCCTTGTTAATTACTACTATAAACTTATGAAGCAAATAATTCAATGATGAGTCAAAAGAGTTTTGACAAATATTTCTTAACATACATATTATTTTGAATGGTAAATAAACAACACAATTTCTTATTTAAAAAATTTCATAACGTACCTGATCCTGATTATTTTCGAGAAGTTATTCTTTTGTCTGCATTTTTAACTGGTTTCGCTATCGAAGAGAAAAGGTGCTTTCAATGGATTATGAGTGATAAACGGTTTACTGGCACTGTCCCAATTGATCTATATTAGTAGATTTTATAAAAATCTAACTATTGCAGCCACCTTCATGGCGCAACTTTTAAAAAATTTAGCAATTTTCTGACTCAGTTTGTCGAGCTGAGTCAGAAAATACATATAGTTTAAAAATTTATATATGTATTATAACCAAATTTTTAAGGGGGGTATACGGGAACTTAACTAAACTTAATTCTAAAAATAAAATCTGGATTATACTTCGTTATCTTTCCGATTCTTGGTCTCTAGTCTCGATAAAATAGGGCGCCAGGTAATTTTTAATCACTAGAATTACCAAACTAGTGAACACGGAACGTAAAGAATTTTTATTCGCTAGGAATTCTCAAACTAGCTAAACTTAAACGCAAACTCAAACAATATCAGAACTCAAACTTAAACTCAAACGTAATTAGATAATTTTCATTCGCTAGAAATGATCAAACTAGCTAAAACGTAAACTAAATCGAAAATACAGAAAACTTAACAAAATAAAGACTAAAAATCAGAAAGACAACGGAATACCTCGGGGTCGCTCAGTGTGCTGGTTTGTGGAGAGAGGGGGTGGTTCGGGTAGAGAGGATCCATAATTGTAATAATTTTATACGCAACACTAAAAATTTATCATTAAAACAAAATCGGTATTTATTCAATAAACCGTAAACTTAATTAGCAAACTTAATCTCAAATCCATATAAAATTACTAGAACGATATAGCTAACAATATCAACGCTATAGCCAAGTTACAGTACCTTATTCTTATAAAATAAAACAAATAAATAAATAAATCTTAATGACTCGAATAACAATCTCAATTAAATCTATCAACAAAACTCTAAATTCTTTATAATACAAAAGTTTACTATAAACGAGACTATCCGATATCTCAAGACTAAGAACTAAATTATTAACGCTCAAATTACAATAAATAAACTAAAATCATACCTGATATAAGCAATGCCGATGCTGAGTAACTTTTTATACTAACTTAATTAAACCTCATAACTATATTCATTTCTGTAACGTAAACTAAAATGCAAGAGACTAAACTCTTAACCTGTAGCTGCAATAATACGCACATCCGATCACTTGAAGTGATCAGAGGCGACTCTCCAACTCGACTGTCCTCTACGAGGTCTAAGACTCAACTCCTTAACAAAATCTAAAATCCAACTATCTTTAACAAAATCTAAAACTCAAGTATTCTTAAACGTGACTCACTCCCAACTAAAATTTCTATATTCAATTAATCCCCATAAACATTTTAATCTCTAAATCAAACAATTGAGGCTCGGAATACGGATATTCCTTTAGTGGATGCTCTCCGGGAACTGACTACTGCTGGGATCGAAACCAAAAACGTAAGTTAAACTCAAAATTAAAATATCAAAAACGTAACTTAAACGTAACAAAAACTTAACGAAAAACGTAAACGTAAACGTAACTCAAACTGATCCCATATGCTTTCGTCATGTTCCTCTACATTGGAGCGCTGGCGGATCAACCAGACCTAGGCATTCCACCCGGAAGTCTCAAAGGGTAAGACCAACGTCTCACATCAAACGAAAGCGGGTGACTTCCCTGATAGCCAAGTTGGCCGCAACTTTCTGTCAATCTACTGCCGCAACTTGTCACCAACTTGGCGGCAACTCTTGGAAAGTAACTCGGTTGGTGTCAACTTGTTCACCAAGTTGTCACCAAGTTGTCGGCAAAAGTTGCTCTGAAACTTTTTCACACCAAGTTGACGATAAGTTTCTCAAGAAATTTGGCGACATATTGCAGCAGTAGATTGGTCTCTTTTTTCTCAGAAACTTGTAGCCAACTTGGCGCCAACAGTTACAAATTCGGAAGTTGACCGCAAGTTGTCGCTAAGTTGGTGGCAACTATCTGACACCAACTTGGTTGGTCTGAAACTGTGGCTATCAGGGTTATAGTCTCGCTCCTCGGTAACGCTGATTTACCCACATACTCTGCAACCTCAAAACTCAATAACTCAAAACTTACAATTCGAAACTCAAAACTAAAAATTCAAAACCCACAAACTCAAAATAACTCAATAAAACCCATAAATAACTCGACCTCTATATTTTTAAAAAACTTGACTCTAAAACTGACTCTAATTTCAAAAATCTCAAAAGCTCGACTGTAACTGTAACTCTCTAAATTCACACTAAAACTATAGCTCCTCGTTACTCGGCATCTACACTCGGACTCTACTCACTAAAGACTCGTTAAGAACTCACTGAAGGTTCGCTAAAGACTAACTTTTAATCCTCACAATTATTTTCTATAAAATTTTGGCCTTGGAATATCGGCTTAAAATCACAAAAAATCCGTTGGCGCTAGTGACGTTCATTTTAAATAGACCCCGGTCGATAAAATAACTTCACAGTATGTATTTATATATATATATATATATATATATATATATATATATATATATATATATATATATATATATATATATATATATAAATACATATATATATATATATAACATATGCAGCAACCTTATATATATGATATATATAGCATATATATATATATGCTATATATATATATATATATATATATATATATATATATATATATATATAGGTGTCCGAGAAGTCGCGCACCCCATTGTAGGGATCGAAAGAGAAAAATATTCTGAGACGAAAAGTCCTAAGCCATTTTTGAATCAGACGCATGGATAATTAATAATTAATTAATGAAAGTGACCAATCAGGAGCGCGCGACAGAAGAATGAAAAGTGAGTGGAAAGGCAGAAAGAGACGCGAGAGTAAGATGAGAGATCTGCTGCCTGCGTCTCGCGCAGTAGACCGAGAGTGGGGACGGAACAAACGTGGACGGCGGACGTACGTGATGCTAGGTGAATGTGTGAGATCGTGCACTAGTGTGGGCTAGCGTCAGTGTAACGGTAACAATGCACGTATGAATGTGAGTGAGGATATTTTTATTTTTTTTATTACAGGCACAAGATTTGACCAAATTCGACAGGAAAAAAAGGAGATTTTAATGAACTCAATCGGCACGACTGAATTTTGATTTTTAATTGAAATAATTGACGAAATTTTTAATGAAGAATCAGTAGCGGGGCTCAGAAAAAGGCAGAGGGCAAAAGTTACTGGACTTTTTTATTCATTAGGAAAATTAAAGTAATTGTTGATTAAACAATCATTAACAAGGCACTGGGCGGCTGTGTCTGAATTTTTTATTTGAAGTAATTAAAGTAATCGTTAATTGAAAAATAGGTAGCGAGGGTCAGTTAGAGGCCTTGGGCAGCCATGACAAAATTTTGATTTTTAATTAGAATAATTAAAGTAACTTTTAGATAAAAAATAAGTAGCGAGGGTCAGTAAGAGGCACAGGGCAGCTATGAATGAATTTTTATTTTTATTTCGAATAATAACAGTAATTTTTAATTTAATATTAAGTAGCGAGGGTCAGTGTGAGGCCCTGAGCGGCTATGGATGAATTTTTATTAGTATTTCGAATGATTAAAATAATTTTTAATTGAAAAATAAGTGGCAAGGGTGTGTAAGAGACACTGGGCGGCTTGGGATAAATTTTTATTTCGATCTAGAATAATTGAAGTAATTTATAAATGAAAAATAAGTAGCAAGGGTGAGTAAGAGGTACTGGGTGGCTATGAATAAATTTTTATTTTTATTCGGAAAAATAAGAATAATTTTCAATTGAAAAAAAAGTAGCGAGGGTCAGTTAAAAGCATTGGGAGGCTATGAATGAATTTTTATTTTTATTTCGAATATTTAAAGTAATTTTTGATTGAAAATTGAGTAACTAGGTCGAGTAAGAGGCACTTGGCGGTGTTATGTCCACCCCAAAAAATTTTTTCCTTTAAATTTAAATCACCCGCGCAGATGGAAGACTTCTCCATGCGCGAAAGCCACAATAAAATGTAAGCTACGTGACTGCTGGTTGACTAGCGGGGACTTCTGCAATCTCAGCACCGCGAGCTTTTAAAAGGGCGATCAACAGCCAAATCCACGTCTTTTGAGCAGTTAATTTGACTTCCGCGTTTAACTGACGGACCCGTGCCTTGTAAAAGTCCCTTGTCTTAATTTGCGCTGCACTTAAGACGAGTTCAGACTCGGTTCAACCGGCAGGCCACGTATTAGTTATTAGTATCTACGAGTCGGGTTTCTCAAAGTTCTAATTTGCCCTGCACTTAGGCGAGGACTCGATAAATAGATAAAACCTAGAAAGTCAGATCCCAAAGTCTTAATTTGCCCTGCACTTAGGCGGGATTTTGACAAGTAAGAAAATCTATAACCGGATTCTCAAAGTTCTAATTTGCTCTGCACTTAGGCGAGAGTTCGGTCAATAAGTATAAAAATCTTTTAATATAATATCTTTTAAAGCTAAATTTGCGCACTTTACCCTACGGGGGACTGGAGGACGTTAGCTCAAATAAATAAAATTCATTAACATAATTTACGATTAAAATTACAATTGTGAAAGTGTAAAAGTTTTGGTATTTATAAAAATAAATCTAAAAAAGAAGTGAAATTCCATTTGAGTTCATAAATTTCATAAAATAAGAAGCCCTTAGAATAAGCAGCCCAAATCCATCCAACTCCATCCGCTGCGAGAATCAACCAAAGGGCTCAATTAAGGAACAGGCGCTAATAGCTGCCCTGAAATCACAGATCTGACCATCAACATAGTTCCTGTAAACGGTAAGTACATCTACTCTCAGTAAATCTGTGAACAGTCTCAAACGAAGGCGTGGTAAATTCGTATATCGAAAACGTCCCACATAAATAATTAAAAACAACGGAATTAAAACCTCCGTTGCGTATTCTTTAAACTGTTAGTCCAAACCTCCACCGTTTACGCTACCGCTCAAAAAACGCCCTTGGACATAACAGCGGTTATGAATGAATTTTTATTTTTATTGGGAATAGTTGGAATAATTTTTAATTGAAAAATAAGTAGCGAGATTCAGTTAGAGGCACTAGGCGGCTATGAATGAATTGTTATTATTATTTCGAATCATTCAAATAATTTTTAATTGAAAAACAAGTAGCGAGGGTAAGTACTAGCCCCTGGGTGGCTATGAATGAATTTTTATTTTCATTTGGAATAATTAAAGTAATTTTTAATTAAAAAAAACGTAGCGAGGGTCAGTTAGAAGCATCGGGTGGCTATGAATGAATTTTTATTTTTATTTCGAATAGTTAAAGTAATTGTTGATTTAAAATCGAGTAGCTAGGTCGAGTAAGAGGCACTTGGCGGTTATGAATGAATTTCTATGTTAATTGGGAATAGTTAGAATAATTTTTAGTCGAAAAATAAGTAGCGAGAGTCAGTTAGAGGCACTGAGCGGCTATGAATGAATTTTATTTTTATTTAGAATTATTCAAGTAATTTTCAATTGAAAAATAAGTAGCGGGGGTCAGTAAAAGGCACTTGACAGCTATGAATGGATTTTTATTTTTATTTTGAATAATTAAAGTAAATTTTAATTGAAAAATAAGTAGCAAGGGTCAGAAAGAGGCCCAAAGCGGCTGTAAATGAATTTTACTTGTTATTTCAAATAATTAGAGTAATTTTTATTCAGAAAATAAGTAGCGAGGGTGTGTAAGAGACACTGAGCGCATACGAATGAATTTTTATTTTTATTCGGAATTATGAAAGTAATTTTTAAAGGAAAAACAAGTGGTAAGGGTCATTGAGAGGCAATGAGCAGCTATGAATTAATTTTTATTTTTATTCGGACTAGTAAAAGTAATTTTTAATTAAAAAAAAAATTAGCGCGGGTCAGTTAGAGGCCCAGAGCGGCTATGGATGAATTTTGATTTTTATTTCGAATGATTAGAGTAATTTTTAATTTAAAAATAAGTAGCGAGGGTCAGTTAGAGGCCTCGAGCGGCTATGGATAAATTTTAATTTTCATTCGGAATAATTAATGTAATTTTCCATAAAAAAATTTGTGGCAAGTAGCTAGGAGAGGCACTGAGCGGCTATGCCAAGATTCGGATTTTTGATTTGAATAATTAAAGAAATTTTTAAATGAAAAAAAAGTAGCGAGGGTCAGTTAGAGGCACTGGGCTGCTATGAATCGATTTTAATTGTTATTTTAAATAATGAAAGTAATTTTTAATCAAACAATATCTAGCGAGGGTGTGTAAGAGACAATGGGCGGCTAGGAATAAATTTTCATTTTAATTTTGAATAATTAAAGTAATTTTTAAATGAAAAATAAGTATCGAGAGTGAGTAAGAAGCACTGGACGGCAATGATTGAATTTTTATTTCTTTTTAGAACAATTGAAGTAATTTTTAATTATTTTATTAACTAATCATTAGCGAGTGTCAAGTAGAGGCACTGGGTGGCTATGAATGAATTTTTATTTTTATTTCGAATACTTACAGTAGTTTTTAATTGAAAAACCAGTAGGAAAGGTGAATAAGAGGCACCGGGCAGCTATAAATGAATTTTTATTTTTATTTAGAATAATTTAAGTAATATTCAATTAATAAGTTACTAGCAAGTGTCAAGTAGAGGTTCTGGGTGGTTATAAATGGATTTTTATTTTTATTTTGAACAATTAACGTAATTTTCAATCGCAAAATAAGTAGCGAGAGTGAATAAGAGGCACTGGGCGGCTAGGAATGAAGTTTTGTTTTCATTTAGAATAATTAAAGTAATTTTTATTTCAAAAATTAGTGAAGACAGTCAGTGAGAGGCACTGGGCGGCTATGTCTGAAATTTTTTATTTATCTAGAATCATTTAAGTTATTTTTAAGATTAGAAATTATTACTTAGCTGAGACAAAAACACTGTAATTGTTTAATACAATAAAAAATTAATTTATTTAGAAATATTGAGGAATATCGAATTGAAATTCAATCTAGTAGATGCTCAAAATGTCGTCCGTCTACTTGAAGACAGAGCCGGCATCGTTTCAGCAGATTTTTTTGGACAGTTTCTAGCATTTCCGCAGTGACTGTTGTCTGAGCAGCATGAATTCGGGCCACGGTCTCCATTTGGTCCTGGGGCTCATCTAAGTAGACCATTTCTTTGAAATTTCCCCACAAAAAGTAGTCTAGTGGCGTCAAGTCAGGTGATCTCGGGGGACACCTTCGTGGTCCGTTTCTTCCCAACCAACACTGAGGGTAAACCCCGTTGAGGAAGTCTCGCACCGTACCAGCATAGTGACTCGGTGCTCCGTCATGCTGAAACCACGTCGGCTACTCATTCACTTCACCTAGTAGTTGCGGAAGTTCATCGCGCAGGAATGTCAGGTATTGGGTGCTCTGCAATAAGGAGAATTCGTGGTTTGTTGTAGGAAACTAGGAAATTGGTGCATGGAAGTGGTAAATTAAGTTAAGGAATATTTGAGGACGACGAGGACAACGTAACTAATTATGAAAAATCGAATGATTCAATTAAAACACAAAAATCACTCGCGTTAATAAGGCTCGATTTTTATGAATGATAAAAGCTCTCAATTAATTTTAAAAATACTCAATTCAAATCCTCAACACATACGAATTTCTACTTGTGTATTTAGATATTTACTTACGTTCATTGTTTCGGGTAATTCGTAAAGAATGACGTGGTCACCGATGATTCCACCCCAGACATTAATATTCCATTTATTCTGGAAATTACGGTTCACCGTCATGTGCGGATTTTCGTCTGCATACCAATGACTATTGTGTTGATTGAAACACCCCTCCCGAGTGAAGAGTGATTCATCAGTCTACAATATTCCCCGCAAAAAATCTGGATCCGCGTCGTTGGAGTCAATAATAAACTGACAGAAGTCCATTCGCAAGCGGTAATCTCCATCTTGTAACTTCTGCACTTTCCTTCTGTGATAAGGATGAATCTTCTCAGTGCGAGTAATACGGTTCACTGTTGAACGTGAAATGTGAACCCGACGTTCAACCCGTCTTGTACTCGTACTGGGATCCGCACGGATAGCAGCGAGAACGCGTTTTTCGTTGCGAACGTTCCGAACCTCTCGAGATCGACCGACTCGCTCGACGTTGTTCGGCATCAAATTGCCGGATTCGCGACAACGATGAAGAGCGCGGAGGATAACATTTGTATCCGGAAAGATTTCACGATTCGGAAACCTCTCACGATAAGCGCGTGCAGCTCCTTGAGCATTGCAATTATACTCGCCATAGAGAATAATCATCTCGGTAAATTCAGCAGCAGTATAAACCATAATGACTAAGTTCGTTGAGAGAAAATTCAGATACGACTGACAACGGAAAATAGTTAGCCAAAAAGGAAAAGAAAACAAATGAAATCGGAAAACAAATGGAATCGCGAGACACATGGAAAAAAAAGAACATTAAAACAAACAAGAGAGTCAGAATAATAGCAACAATTAGAATAAAAATTATTATTAAACGAGCAGAACGAGAGATAAAAGACAGAAGTTTTTTAAGTAAAATAAATCAGCAAACAACACTCTGTTAGACCGTCTAAAAGCATCGCTTCTTTATTTTAGTAATTATAATTATTATTTCATTTATTTATCAAAATAAATAAGCCGCCGACACTTTGTTACTCCGTCCGAGTTAATCGATTTTTTATTTTTATAATAATAATAATTATTTTAGGAATTAACCGAAATGAATCAGCTACCCAGTGCGTTTGCTTGACCCTCGCTTCTGGTTTCTAATTGAAAATTACTCCAATAATTTAAAATGAATAAAAATTCTTGAACCAAACGCCTAGTGCCTCTAACAGACTCTAGCTGACTCTCGCTACTTATTTTGAAATTAAAAATTTCTTAAATTATTCCAAATAAAAATTAAATTTCATTCCTAGCCGCCCAGTGCCTCTTACATACCCTCGCTACTTATGTTTTAATAAAAATTACTTTAATTGTTCTAAATAAAAATAAAAATTCAATCATTGCAGCCCAGTGCCTCTTGCTTACCCTAGCTACTCGAATTTCAATCAAAAAATACTTTAATTAGTAAAATAAAAATAAAAATTTATTCACAGCTGCCCAGTGCTTCTTACTCACTCTTGCTACTGGATTTTCAATTAATAATTACTTTAAGTATTTTTAATTAAAATGAAAATTGATTCACAGCCGCCCGGTGTCTCTTACACAGCCTCGCTACTTTTTTTTGAATTAAAAACTACTTTAATCATTCGAAATAATAATAAAAATTCATTCATAGCCGCTCAAGACCTCTAACTGACCCTCGCTACTGATTGTTTAATTAAAAATTACTCTTATTACTCCGAATAAAAATAGAAATTAATTCATAGCTGCTGATTGCCTCTCACAGAGCCTCACTACTTGCTTTTCATTTAAAAATTACTTTTATTATTCCGAATAAAACTGAAAATTCAGTCATAGCTGCCAAGTACTTTTTACTTACCCTCACTACTTGTTTGTCAATTAAAAATTAATTGAATTACTCGGAATAACAATAAAAATTCATTCATAGCCGCCCGGGTCTTCTTATTGACCCTCGCTACTTATTTTCCATTTAAAAATACTTTAATTATTCCAAAGGAAAATTAAATTTCATTTCTAGCCGCTTAGTTCTTCTTACTCACTCTCGCTTCTTCTTTTTCAATTAACAATTACTTTAGGTATTTGAAATAATAATAAAAAATCATTTATTGCCGCCCAGGGCCTCTAACTGACCTAGCTTCTTATTTTACAATTAAAAAGTTTTTTAATTATTCTAATTCAAAATCAAAATTTCTTCATAGCCGCCCAGTGCCTCTAACTCACCCTCGCTACTGGTTATTCATTCAAAAATTACTTCAATTATTTGAAATAAAAATCAAAATTTATTCGTAGCCGCCCAGTGTCTTTACTTGACACTCCACACTAATTTGTCAATTAAAAATGACTTTAATTATTAGATATAAAAACAAAAAGTTATTCATAGCCGCTCAGTGCCTCTTACATACCCTCGCTACTTATTTTTTAATTAAAAATTACGTAAATTATTTAAAATAAAAATTAAAGTCCATTCATAGCCGCCAGTGCCTTTAACTGACCCTCGCTACTTATTTTTCAATGAAAAATTTATTTAATTATTCGAATTAAAAATCAAAGCACGTGGCATAGTCACCGAGTGCCGCTCCGTGAAAATCGCCATAAATTTTTCATGAAAAATTACTTTAATTATTCCGAATAAGAATAAAAATTCATTCATAGCCGCCCAGAGCCTCTACTTGATACTAACGACTAATTTTCCAATTAAAAATTACATTAATAATTCTAAATAAAACTAAAAATTAATTGATATCTGCCCAGTGCCTCTTACTCACCGTTGATACTGGTTTTTCAACTAAAAACTACTTTAAGTATTCGAAATAAAAATAAAAATTTATTCGTAGCCGCCCAATGCCTCTCACGGACCCTCGCTACTCATTTTTTAACTAAAAATTACTTTAATTATTCGAAATAACAATAAAATATCATTTCTAGCCGCCCAGTGGCTCTAGTTAACACTCACCACTAATTTTTCAATTAAAAATTACTTTAATTAATTGAAATAAAAATAGAAATTCATTCATAGCCGCTCAAGGCCTCTATCTGACACTTGCTACTTATTTTTCATCTAAAAATTACTCTAATTATACCAAATAAAAACAAAAATTTATTCCTAGCCGCTTAGTGCCTCTTACTCATTCTCGCTTCTTGTTTTTCAATTAAAAATTATTTCAATCATTCGAAATAAAAATAAAATTTAGTTATAGCTGCCTAATGCCTCTCACTGAGCCTCGCTACTTGTTTTTCAATTAAAAATTACATTAATTATTCGAAATAATAATAAAAATTCGTCAATAGCTGCCCAGTGCCTCTAACTGACCCTCGCTACTTATTTTGAATCGAAAATAACTATTACTCTTCGAATAAAAATAAAAATTCAATCATAGCTGCCCAGTGCCTTTTACTGACCCTCAATACTTGTTTGTCAATTAAACTTTACTTGAATTACTCGAAATAACAATAAAAAATTATTCATAGCCGCCCAGGGCCTCTTTCTGAACCTCGCTACTTATCTTTCATTTAATAATTACTTTAATTATTAAAAATAAAAATGAAAATTTATTCCTAGCTGGCCAGTGCCTCTTACTCACCTTAGCTACGTTATATTCAATGGAAAATTACTTTTATTATTCGAAACAAAAAGAAAAATTCATTCATAGTTGCTCAGGCTTCTAACTGACCCTCGCGACTTATCTTTTAATTGAAAATTATTCTTACTATTCCCAATGAAAATAAAGATTTATTCATAACCGCCAAGTGTCTCTTACTCGACCTAGCTACTCGATTTTCAATCAAAAATTACATTAACTATTTGAAATAAAAATAAAAATTCATTCATAGCCGCTTAATGCTTCTAACTGACCCTCGCTACTTATTTTTCAATTAAAGATTATTTTCATTAATCTCAATGAAAAGAAAAATTCATTGGTAGCCGCCCAGTGCCTACTTGAAAATCACCACTAATTTTTCAATTAAAAAAAACTTTAACTATTCCAAAGAAAAATCAAAATTCAATCATACACTGATAAAAAAATTGACTTGACTCAAGAGCCAAACTCTTGAACCAAGAATTCCATTTTGAAGAAAATGATTTCTTGAGTCAAGAGAATAAATTCTTGAGCTAAGAAATTATTCTTGGTCTAAGAAAATTTTCTTGAGTCAAGAATTTATTCTCTTGACTCGAGAAAATCATTTTCTTCAAAATGGAATTCTTGGTTTAAGAGTTTGGCTCTTGAGTCGAGTCAATTTTTTTATCAGTGTAGCTGCCCGGTGCCTCTTACTAACCCTCACTACTTGTTTGTTGATTAAAATTACTTGAATTACTCCAAATAACAATAAAAATTTATTCATCGCCACCCAGGGCATCTTACTGAAACATGCTACAAATTTTTCATTTGAAAATTACTTGAATTATTTCAAATAAAAATCAAATTTCGATCCTAGCCACCCAGTGTCTCTTACACACCCTCGCTACTTATGTTGCGTTTGAAAATTACTTTGATCATTCTAACTAAAAATAAAAATTTATTAATAGCCGCCCAATGCCTCTAACTGACCCTCGCTACTTATTTTTCAATTAAAAATTACTCTCACTATTCCGAATACAAATAAAAATTCATTCATAACCGCCTAGTGCCTCTTACTCGACCTAGCTTCTCGATTTATCATAAAAAATTACTTTAATTATTCGAAATAAAAATAAATATTCATTTCTAGCCGGCCAGTGCCTCTACTTGACAATCACCAATAATGTATCAATTAAAAATTACATTCATTATTCGAAATAAAAAAAATGGTAATTTATGTCATCTGGCCGCAAAGTGGCAATTTTCTGACAACGACGATGTTGCGATATGAGCTTAAGGTTTGTGGCGGGAATGTACGAAAACGGGCGTAATTTTAACGTCCGAGGCGAAGCCGAGGTCGGAAATTTACGCTCGTTTTCGTACATTCGCGTTACAAACTTTAAAGCGAATATCGTAAAATTGTCGTTGTCAAAATCACCACTTAGTGGCCAAATGACATACAATATTTTTTGTTATTATCGCTCCATAAGTTTAACTTTTGAAGGATAGGAGGCAAATAATGACATATTCAAATTTTATGAAGTTTCACAAGTGCAAAAGAACTTAATTTTATATTAATTATCTTTTGATTAATATTTATTTATGGCGTGGTTGTTATTTTATTAACATTAGGTCCGCTTCGTAATAAACTGCCAGCTACTCAAAATCATCGGTCGGTACACTAGAATTTCATTCATTTCGTTCTAAATTTTATCCGATTGCACAAGGCTAGTACGGAAAAGAAGGGGAAAGTAAACTTTGCGGCCTAGGCCGCGGAAAAAAGGCGGTATGATAGAGTCTCTAGAAATGAGAATCTTTTCGGACGCCACCCAGCGCTCAAAAGTTGAACTTTTGGAGCGAGTATAACGAAAAAATTCATTCAGCGCCGCCCAGTACCTGTAACTGACCCTCGGTACTTATTTCTCATTTGAAAATTTCTTCAAAATTTATTATGAAAAATTACTTTAATTATTCCGCATACAAATAAAAATTCATTCATAGCCGCCCAGTGCCTCTACTCGAAATTAACAACTAATTTTTCAATTCAAAATGACTTCAATCATTCTGAATAAAAATAAAAATTTATTCATAGTCGCCCAGTGCCTCTACTTGACACTCGCTAATAACTTGTTGATAAAATAATTAAAAATTACTTCAATTGTTCTAAAAAGAAATAAAAATTCAATCATTGCCGCCAAGTGCCTCTTACTCGACCTAGCTACTCGATTTTCAATCAAAAATTACTTTAACTATTCGAAATAAAAATAAAAAATCGTTCATAGCCGCCCGATGCTTCTAACTAACCCTCGCTACTTTTTTTTCAATTGAAAATTACTCTAATCATTCGAAATGAAAATAATAATTGATCCATAGCCACTCTGGGCATCTATCTGAACCTCGATACTTATTTTTCAATTAAAAATTACTCTTATTATTCGAAATGAAAATGAAATTTCATACATAGCCGCTCTGGATGTCTAACTGACCCTCGCTACTTATTTTTTAATTAATAATTACTCTAATCATTCGAAATAATAATAAAAATTCATCCATAGCCGCTTAGGACCTCTAACTGACCCTCGCTACTTATTTTTCATTTAAAAATTACTCAAACTAAAAATAAAAATCCTAGCCGCCCATTGTCTCTTACAAACCCTCGCTACTTATTGTTTTATTAAAAATTACTTTCATTATTTAAAATAACAATTAAAATCGATTCACAGCAGCCCAATGCCTTTAACTGACTCTCGCTACTTATTTGTCAATTAATAATTTCTTTAAGTATTCGAATTAAAAATCAAAATCTTGGCATAGCCGCCCAGTGCCTCTCCTTGCAACTCGCCACAAATTTTTTTATGAAAAATTATATTAATTATTCCGAATAAAAATTAAAATTCATTCATAGCCGCCCAGAGCCTCAACTTGACACTAACCACAAATTTTTCAATTGAAAATTACTTTAATCATTCTAAATAAAATTCTCAATTTATTTATAGCTGCCCAGTGCCTCTAACTTATTCTTCCTACTGGTTCTTCAATAAAAAATTACTTTAAGTATTGTTAATTAAAATGAAAATTCATTCCCAGCCACCCAGTGTCTCTTACACAACCTCGCTACTCATTTTCTGAATCAAAAATACTCTAACCATTCGAAATAATAATAAAAATTCATTCATAGCCGCTTAGGGCCTCTAACTGACTCTTGCTACTTATTTTTCAATTAAAAATTACTCTTATTAATCCGACTAAAAATAAAAATTAATTCATAGCTGCTCATTGCCTCTCGCTGACCCTCACTACTTATTTTTCATTTAAAAATTACTTTTATTATTCCAACTAAAAATAAAAATTCATTCCTACTCGCTCAGTGTCTCTTACACAACCTCGCTACTTATTTTCTGAATAAAAATTGCTCTAATCATTCGAAATAATAATAAAAATTCATGCATAGCTGCTCTGGGCCTCTAACTGACCCTCGCTACTTATGTTTCAATTAAAAATTACTTTAATTATGTGAAATGAAAATAAAAATTTATACATAGCCGCTCGGGGCCTCTAACTGACCCTCGGTACTTATTTTTCAATTGAAAATTACGCTGATTATTCGAAATAAAAATCAAAATTCATCCATAGTCGCTCTGTGCCTCTAACTGACCCTCGCTAATTATTTTTGAATTAAAAATTACTTTTCCTATTCCGAATAAAAACTAAAATTAATTTATAGCTGCTCATTGCCTCTCACTGACCCTCACTACTTGTTTTTCATTTAAAAATTACTTTAATTATCCCAAATGAAAATAAAAATTCATTCATAGCCACCCAGGGGCTAGTATTTACCCTCGCTACTTGTTTTTCAATTAAAAATTATTTGAATGATTCGAAATAATAATAACAATTCATTCATAGCCGCCTAGTGCCTCTAACTGAATCTCGCTACTTATTTTTCAATTAAAAATTATTCCAACTATTCCCAATAAAAATAAAAATTCATTCATAACTGCCAAGTGCCTCTTACTCGACCTAGTTACTCAATTTTCAATCAAAAATTACTTTAAATATTCGAAATAAAAATAAAAATTCATTCATAGCCTCCCAATGCTTTTAACTGACCCTCGCTACTTTTTTTTCAATTGAAAATTATTCTTATTTTTCCGAATAAAAATAAAAATTTATTCATAGCCACCCAGTACCTCTTACTCACCCTTGCTACTTATTTTTCATTTATAAATTACTTCAATTATTCTAGATCGAAATAAAAATTTATCCCAAGCCGCCCAGTGTCTCTTACACACCCTTGCCACTTATTTTTCAATTAAAAATTATTTTAATCATTCGAAATACTAATAAAAATTCATCCATAGCCGCTCAGGGCCTCACACTGACCCTCGCTACTTAATATTAAATTAAAAATTACTGTTATTATTCGAAATAAAAATAAAAATTCATTCATAGCTGCCCTGTGCCTCTTACTGACCCTCGCTACTTATTTTTTATCTAAAAGTTACTTTAATTATTCTAATTAAAAATCAAAATTTTGTCATGGCTGCCCAAGGCCTCTAACTGACCCTCGCTACCTATTTTTCAATTAACGATTACTTTAATTACTTCAAATAAAAAAAAAAATTCAGACACAGCCGCCCAGTGCCTTGTTAATGATTGTTTAATCAACAATTACTTTAATTTTCCTAATGAATAAAAAAGTCCAGTAACTTTTGCCCTCTGCCTTTTTCTGAGCCCCGCTACTGATTCTTCATTAAAAATTTCTTCAATTATTTCAATTAAAAATCAAAATTCAGTCGTGCCGATTGAGTTCATTAAAATCTCCTTTTTTTCCTGTCGAATTTGGTCAAATCTTGTGCCTGTAATAAAAAAAATAAAAATATCCTCACTCACATTCATACGTGCATTGTTACCGTTACACTGACGCTAGCCCACACTAGTGCACGATCTCACACATTCACCTAGCATCACGTACGTCCGCCGTCCACGTTTGTTCCGTCCCCACTCTCGGTCTACTGCGCGAGACGCAGGCAGCAGATCTCTCATCTTACTCTCGCGTCTCTTTCTGCCTTTCCACTCACTTTTCATTCTTCTGTCGCGCGCTCCTGATTGGTCACTTTCATTAATTAATTATTAATTATCCATGCGTCTGATTCAAAAATGGCTTAGGACTTTTCGTCTCAGAATATTTTTCTCTTTCGATCCCTACAATGGGGTGCGCGACTCTCGGACACCCTATATATATATATATATATATATATATATATATATATATATATATATATATTTATACGATATAACGCGGCTTGTCAGCATGATAGCGTTTTCAATTTATAACCGATTCTTCTCAAACTCAACATGCTTTATCTATCTATTAAAATCAAGGTTAAGTTCTAAGATGAGCTTAATCGGGCGAGTAATTTGAAAATTACAGGATTTTGAAATTTTGAAAATCGTAAAAATTGCTGTTTTTACTACTGCAACTTGGTATAATTACTGAACTAGACAAGATATTAAAATTCGGTAAAATGCATCGTAAAGGTCTTTTAATAAGCTTCAATTTTCACTACTCAAAAGTGGTAATAGCCTCAATATTACTCCTTTTAGAGTTCGTTTAATGAAACAGTTTTACTGTTGCAGTCGTTTTAGAATTATTGTCAGCATCATAGCTTAATCATGATGTAAATTCAATAGTTACGATATTGATCAGTTTTTCGTGTAATGTTTTTGGGTAGGTCGTCAGTAAATATGTCACAAATTAGTTCTAAATATTGTTTTCTTCAATTAAAATTTTGTCCGGTTTTAAAATTCTGATTAACTTGGATACTGTTGTTCCTAAGCGGTTACTTAAAATTTGGACATTTATAATTCAAATCTTATAATCTTTACAATTGCTTGATAAATATTTGAGAAACTTTTTCTTCACAAGATAATTTTTTTTCCAAAATTTGTTCTAAATAGTTTTAAACTTATTATTGAATTTTGTTTTTAATTCATAAACTGAGTTATACGTTATTAGTATTTATATTATTTTATTAAAAATCGATTTTCTTTATTTGAAAAATCTACTCCCATTTCGGCTGCCGAATGGCCTTTTTTTTTTTTGTACTTCAAACTTTTTTTGAATATTGCTGTTCAAAGAATCTTTTACCTGACTATATATGATCAAAAACTTTTTCCGTTATCTATATTTCATTTTTTATTTATAGTTCTTTAATTCACTATATAATTTACCGATTAATACTTCTTACAATTAACGAGCTATATCTGCAATGAAATTATAGGTTTAAAAAAAAATAATATTACACCAAAAATATTATTACCAGTAACCTATCCGAAATTCTATTTTCTATAATAATGTTAAAATAATGGCATTAAATATTAATAATCAAAATATTGAAATAATTACACTCAAATTGATTCCTAATTTATCTCCATTGATTTGTATCGAATTAAACTATTTTGGTATATTTCACTAATATTATAATCGATAGAGGGTAAATTTTCTAACTTCTCGTGATTATTTATCATAAGCTGATCAATATTGCTTGTTTTATTTTTTAATCGGCAAACATAAAAATGGACGTTATCCATATTTATTATTGTTAATATTTTCGATGATGTTCGAGTTATTGGCTTCGATTTCATAAATAAACTTAATTTTCCCCTTAGTCCATCAACAACAAATATAAATAATATTGTTTCAAAAGCCTGACTAAATGTTATTATTGAAACTTTATTAGCCCAAATTCCGTCAGCAGCCATCATTCTCATATAATCATCTATATTCGGATCATCTATTGTTATTTCCTTACCATTTTTGTCTTTTTTTCGAACTTCTACTGATTTCGTTTTGCATAAAATTTCGTAAAATTCAGTGTTCATCATGATATGATATATCGTCGCAATTTTAATTTCATAAAATCTTTCTTCATCATTGAAAATTAGTTCAGAAATTGATCGAAAAAAACAATTCCCATCAGGTTTAACATTGTCAATTACAAAATTATCTAGAAGAATTTTCGGAAACCTTTCTATAACTACTTTTTTTTTTGGGGTATAACTTTTTTGATAATCATTTTTATCATCGGTTATAAAATAACTTTTGATATTGTTGTAAATTTCTTCAATAATTTTTTCATACTCTTTCATAATTTCACTCATATCTTGAAGAGATTTACTACAATAAAATTGATCGAGAACCAATTGCGCTGTTATTCCATCAGATCCATTAAAAGTTAAAGAACTTTGTGGAATATCAATACTATCTTGTTTTTTGTTGTTGGTTATCTCAGTAGTCGGCTGTATAGCATTTGAATCTACTTTTATTTGAATCATACGAATATTTTGCCATATTTCTCCATTGAATATTGATGAATTAAGTTTTCTATGAGCTGCAATAAAGTGCTACTGAGTTTCATTAATGATTGTTAGTGGTATTGAGGATATTGTAGTGTTTTGTACGTATTTAGTAATCGTATCTTTTTCGTACGTTTTTCGATCTATACCAATGATGATTATAATAATTTTTAATGCATCACTTATAGCAAATATGGAACCTTCATTTCCCCATATGCGTTCATGAGCTACCATTCGTAAAAAATCATAAAGTTTAGGGTGGTCTATATCATTACCGTACTCATCTTGAACCGAAAAACTTCCTCGGCTAATTAATGGTTCATAAATATTTTTATTACGATAAACAAAATTTACAATAAAAATTTTAATTTCACTGTATCTTTCTTGATCATGAAATATCAATTCCGCAAAAGTTCGGAATAAACAATTGCCATCAGAAGCTACATTGGTTAAAGTAAATGTATTGTTTAGGATCTGATTTATATGAGCACTAGTATTAGATATATTTTCTGTTTTTAACTCATATTTAAAGAAATTTTGATCATACACATAATTTTGATTTATTGGTTCTGTTATATTTTTTTTTACTGTTTCATAAATTTCAGAAGAAATTTGATTAAGAAAGTCTTTTTCTTGATTAAAAATTAATTTCATTTCATTTAAACATGCACTTTTCACTACTTTAACTAAAATGTTTCTAAGCAATGATATTTTTGTTTTTTGTGAGTTAATTGTTTGTACTCTATCACAAATATTTGCTTCAACTCCTTTATTTAATAATTTTTCATGTTTTAATGAAGATCTATGTTTTTTTAAATTTTTTCGGTCACTTAGATTATTTATTTCATATATTTTTTTCATGTCAATTATTTCGTTGTTGAAATGAATGAAGTTACTGCAATCAATATTTATAGTAGTAGTTAATGATACTTCTTTATAATTTTCTTTTTTTATCAATGCTGTATAATGTTTTAAATCTACATCTAAATAGATATAAATTTCTTCGCGATTTTCAACTGACGGTATTCTGATACTGGAAATTTTACTTTTCGTTATGATATTTATTGGGCGTTGAAGTATCGCTGATATTAATATGATATTTCCGATTTCTGTATATTGTTCGCCACTTAATATATTGAAACACTAAATTTTACTTAATTTAAAATTTAATTATTTAGACCATTAAATCTCGCGGATAAGAAATAATCGCCTAAACTTCTAAAAATTAGGATTCGCTGCTCTGGGATATTCCGCTTCCGTGAACCAATGAATGTCTTTGTCTTTAGAGGATTTTATTGGTTTGAGACAGAAGTTCTCACGCGTGCTAGTCAATTTATTTTAATTACTTACAAATTTTAACTGCAACAATGACCCTTCGTCTTTGATTGACCCTTTGGCAGGTTGTAGATAGATAGTCGTAGTAAATAGATCGGTGAATAGTGGTAGTTTAGTAATAGTGTATAGCGGTGATAACAATAAACTTAACTTTATTACACAAAATAAGCACTTTTAATATAAACTTATGGTATTACGGTTAGGTAACTTAATAAAATATTTATAGGGATAGAATAATTAAACTTAGTGTTATAAATGATTGAACAATAGTAATAAACGTGGTGAATAATCACCTAATGCAAAAATAGTAAAATTAATAGAAGTAATATAAAATATTAAATTAAATAGTAAACTTTTAGATTAATTGAGATTTTGGTGAGTAGTCACCTAATAGCAGTAATAGTGGAAATAGTAGTAAAAATGACTAAGAAATATTTTGCGTGGTGGTTGACACCGGGGGATAGATCGAAGTGTCGATCATCGCTCAAGTTTTGAGGTTCGTAGCTGATTTTTCCCTCCTCGTGTCGTCTTGTGACGTCACGGGGCTACACATTAATTTAGCTAGTGTCGGTAACGAAAATTTCGGGTGGTAGTTCGCCAGGCTGATAACATCGGGACATTTTGTAGTGTCTCAATCCCCCCTGCCAAGCCAAGACTACCCCGTCAATTTTTGAACTGAGCTAGCTCTTTGCAAGAGTCGGTGAGTCGTCACCGGGTATGGGGATAGTAGGATGATAGGAGTTGGTGGTGAGTGATCACCTAGGAAGGATGCTTAGATGGGATAGTAGTAAGAAGAAGTTGATGAAAGGTTTGGTGAGTAGTCACCTGATAGTAGTATGGTTTGGTGAGTAGTCACCTATGATAGTAGTAGTATGGTTTGGTGAGTAGTCACCTATGATAGTAGTAGTATGATTTGGTGAGTAGTCACCTATAGTGGTATGATTTGGTGAGTAGTCACCTATGATAGTAAGATTTAGATGGAAGGTTTGGTGAGTAGTCACCTGATAGTGGTAAATGAGGAATTGGATAAGTGGATTGGTGAGTAATCACCTGGGAATTAGATGTGTGAATGGACCGGTGAGTCGTCACCTGAAAAGAAATTTTAAAATATAAAAATAAAATTTTTAGCTGTGAAGTTGGTGAGTGATCACCTGTAAATAAATAGTTAATTAAATAAAAAGTTCCCTTGAGCAGATGGTCGAAACTTCGTTCTAGACTTCGATCTATTTGCTGGGCTGAATATAAAATAAAATTTTAATTATTAATTAATTGTTTTATGTTTTCGTGTTTTTGTTTGATTGGTCTGCAGCTGTAATTAAACAAATTTAACTGGCAGATAAAGTATTAGATGGTATGAATGATATTATGATTACTTAGTTTTATTTTAACGCAGTAAACAATTTTGATTTTTATAATATTATAATATGATATACTTGGAACATATTTGAAATATTAGCAGTAATGAATTTTTAATAAAAAATAATAATGAAAAAAAAATAAAGTAATGATAATAATAATAAAAAAAAATTTTCTTTTTCTTTTTTTTTTTTTTTTTTTTATATGAGGATGAAATGAAACTTCCTGAACCGTAAGGCTTTAGGGAGGGTTTACTTCCTCGTAGAACGAAGATGGGCCTCGTGGAAGAGTCTCATATCCTCTTGGGTATACTCAGTGCCGATCCAATCCTTGTATTTGGACCAACGCCTGTTACAGGCCCGGCACAGGGGGTCAAAAAATTGGATTGCCACTCCACATCCTGGACAGCGTCCACGGAAGTGGTCTTTTATTTCCTTTTCGTGAGGACGGAAACACGTTTCCGTTGTGACTTGGTCTTGGTAGCAGACATGACACATGTCTGGCCTCCACGGTAAGCGACATTCAGCAATTTTGTGGTTGCGTTGCCGGCAGTTTTGACATCCAGATGAAAAGAACAGTGACTGAGCTTGAGTGGCCACTGTCTGGGTCCACGATTCTTGGAGTTGACTGTGAAGAATCCTGGGTCGAACGGCAGCACAAGTGCTGCGGATGGCTTTACAGAATGTTTGGTAGTCTATGAAACGAATTCCATTATGAACAGCTATCTAGTTAGCGTCTGCGGCAGCTGGTGATGAAGTTGCTGTGTCTGTGTCTTTTAAGAACTGCTGGTATGCAGCTTCTGGTGATATTGGTGCATCGTATTCGGGTGCTGGTATCGTCTGAGAATACGGTAACGAATGTGCATACGTTACCATTACTGGCTTAGATGGTGTATTCTTCCTAATAGCTCCTGTTGCACGGAAGAGGTTTGACTGTTCTTGGGTGATCTCTCCTCGAGCCTCTCGATGGGCCAGTAATGTTGATGGAGGATACTGAGTACCCTCTGGGATTGGTCTGGACGTTGACGTGTGAGGCTTGAGTCCAGCGTTTGGTCCACACGCTGTTGCTGGCTGGCTAGCTAATACTGAGACTACTGCCTTGCTATTCGGCGTAGCTCCGATGTTGTAGACCGTCCTGGTGGTCTGCTCCTCAGTAGTCTGGAGAGCTAGGGCTCCTTCCGGCTGCATAATAATTTTAATATCCTCACCTAGCTTTTGGATAGTAGGTTCCATAGTTTCAAGCCGATGGTTGACGGCGACGACTTCCTCAGCTATATTACGGAGATTCAAACGCTGTTGATTGGAGGTCTCAGCTAAATTTGTGACATCGCGTTGTAGTGTCTGGATGTCGCATGTGTTTCTTTGCAGCTGCACGCGGATATGCTCGATACCCTCGAGTATATCGTTGACCCAGGGAGGTCGTTGGTTGGTAGACCTGGCTGTTGGCTGGGCTAGTGAATGGAGCTGGCTTCCAAATGCTGAAGCGGCTGTTTGTTGACCAGCATCAATGACTGAAGCTGTAACTAAATTGCTGGTCACCGGGGTTGAGGTAACTACTGCTGGAGTAGCTGTGGTGGTAACTGTGCCGGGCTGAATGACGAGTGGCCTGGGAATTCGGCCGAAGTTGAGCTGGACAGCTTCCTCTGGAGTCAGGCTGGGCCTGAAGATGGTCGGTGACGGTGCTGGGGTTACAGACGACGGTTCAGGTGATGATGATGATGGTACAATGTCAATATTATGAGATGGAGTAGTGTTATCGGAAGCTAGGGTTTCGGTCAACGGGTCAAGAATCAAAGATTCTAAACTCGAATGCGAACTAACTTTCGATTCACTGCTGATGATTGACGACATTGTAGTACCCTCAGTGTTATCTTTCTGTAATGAAATTTGTCTTTTAGATCGACGTGGAATTTTGAGGTCATTTAAATAATGTGTGCCAAGGCCATTGCCATTTAAGTCAGCTAATTTCACGACCATCGGGCTTACTATATCGGTAACGACCGCGGGTCCGGCATATTTAGGTGCTAATTTCGCGCTGTAACCGTCAATCTTTTTACTTAAATTTTTATTTAAATAATAGACTCTATCTCCGATCTGTAAATCAATAGACTGTGTGGAGAACCGTTTCTCGTGTTGTTTTCGCGTTCGTTCCCGAGCTTTTAACATGTAATGTTCTGTAAAGTGTCGAAGTTCATCAATTCTACCTATACAAGATTTCCAAACGGTTATGTCAGTCTCATCGTAATTTTCAGTGACAGGTGTGTCTGATATTGAGTGAGGGTCACGGCTATGATTTAAATAAAACGGGGAAACACCTAGTGCAGTATGAACTGCAGTATTATAAGCGAATTTTAAGTCTGGTATGTGAGAGTCCCAGTCTCGTTGATTTTGTCCAGTAAATGAAATAATCATAGGTTTAATAGTACGATTACAACGCTCTACAGGGTTTGCACACGGGTGTCCTATTGGAGTGGGAGTAAGTAGGATATTATATTGTTTAATAAGTGCTAAAACGTCTTTGTTTATAAATTCTTTCCCATTATCTGAAATAATTTGTTTTACTGGGCCCCAATGAGTTAATACTCCGCGTAGATGTTTGATTATTTCTTTACCAGTTTGCTGTCTTAATGGAAAAATTTCTAAATATCGAGTATAAATATCTTCAATTACTAATGCGTATTGACAACCAGATGAGGATTTAGTGTAAGGGCCTATTGTGTCCATGGAGATAATAGTCCATGGCTGAGTTGGTGGTCTAGTTCCAATATAGCCTTGCGGTTTAGCTTGGTTACTTTTAGTTTTAAGACAACTCTCGCAAGAATTAACATAAGAGATAACATCTCGGAACATACCGGGCCAGTAATGAGTCTCGCGGATACGCCAGTAAGTTTTATCAATGCCTAAGTGTCCCGATTGAACATCGCAATGCGCTTTTTCGAGCTGGGGTTTGATTTCAGGTTCCGTGAGGACAATTTTCCACGCGGTAATATCACCTAAGATTTTTTTTACTGCGGTTGGACGGTAATAATATAATCTTTCATCTTTGTACTTCCATTCGGGATATTTATCTGGGAATTTTCTAACTACTCGAACTTTTTCATTATACCAGGAAATTTCAGAGTCAGTAATGTTGGAAACTTTGATCGAAGAGAGTTCTGTTGATATAGGATCTTCATACAGACGTGACAGGGCGTCTGGAGCTTCATTTTGGGTTCCTCTGTAGTGAATAATATCAAGTTTGTACGCAGATAAATCAATAGCCCACCTAGCTAAACGGCCGGCTGGATCTTTTAGGTTATAAAGCCATTTTAACGCGGAATGATCCGTATAGACTGTAACTGGAAGACCTTCTACGTATCCACGTAATTTCCGTAAGGCCCAAACTACCGCGAAGCATTCTTTCTCTGTCGTAGTATAATTAATTTCCGCTTTATTCAGAGGTCTGCTCAGACACATGATTAAATTTTCTCGATCTTCTTTAAAGTCATATTGAGTCAAAATCGCGCCTAATCCGGTATTACTCGCGTCGGTGTACAAGCGATAAGGGCGATCTGGCTCAGGCAAAGCTAATGTAGCTGCTTGTAATAGAGATTTCTTGGTCTCGACGAAGGCTTTTTCTTCTATGTCAGTCCATTTCCAATCTACACGGGTGCTTGTCAATTTATTTAAAGGACCTTGAACTTGTGCGATATTTTTAAGGTGTTTGTGATACCAGTTGACGAGACCGTTAAATCTACGTAGTTCCTTGCGGTTTGTAGGTCGCGGATAGTCGGCTATCGGTTCGAGTCTCGATGGGTCCGGACTCATGCCTTCTTCGTTAATTATAAAGCCTAGAAATTTGACTTCGGAGCGTCCGAACTGACTTTTTTCTTCATTCATTTTAAGACCTGCGATTCTAAAAGCTTCAAAAACGGCTTGTAAATACGTTATATGTTCCTCTAAAGTATTACTGATAATAATCCAGTCGTCTAAATATGCGAAAATTTTTTCTTGAGCGCTGGGTAAATATTTTCGGGCCTTTTTCCAAAGAATTTGTATTACGATCCGAAGGACTTGATCCGTGAGGGCCTGGTAAGTGCTAGGAGCGTTAACGAGTCCAAATGGCATACGAATCCATTCAAATTGGCCTCGGCCATCGACACAAAATGCTGTATAGTGTCGACTGTTTTCTTCAACTAATACTTGATGAAAAGCATCGCTGAGATCAATAGTAGAAATAATTTTTGCGCCTCGAAGGCTGGATAAAATTCGGTGCATGATCGGTAACGGATACGCTGATTGTTTGGTCTTTTTATTTAAAGGACGATAGTCAATACACATACGCCAGGTATTATTTTTTTTTGCGACCATAACTGGTGAACAAGCCCAGCTACTATTCGAGGGTCGAATATACCCTTTTTCGAGTAATTGGTCAACTTTTTCGTGTAATGCTTTCATTACTGGCTGACTACGTCGGTATGGTTTACAGCGTACTGGAGTTTCGTCAGTTACGTCGATGCGATGTTGTACTAGGTCAGTAACTCCTAACTTGGTGGATTTGTTTTTAATAAATTCTGCCGTGAGGAAATTACTTAATTCTGATCGTTCGGATGAAGATAAAGCGTTTAATAATAACGGTTTACTTTTATTTGTGCGGGAACGAAATTGATGTTTTATGGAATTGCCGCCTAAATACCAAGTGGCTATTTTTGATTCTACATGTAAGTCTGCTGACTGCCAAAAATCTAGACCGAGAATAACTGGGGTGGATAGTCCAGGTAATACACTTAACCAGGTTAAAATGGTTTTTCCATCAAGTTCTACTTTAAATGGCGCGCCTCCGCGGGTGTATATTGAAGCAGAGTCGGCTAGCGTTACTCCTACGGTACTAGTGGGGTCTGGGCTTAATTCCTGAAGTTCATTGCCTTGGATTCGATTGTACGCGGTTTCCGAAATGTAACTTCGTTCACTTCCGCTGTCTAACATAGCTTCAATATGAAAGGGTCCTATGATAATATCGGTAATCATGCGGCTTACGAGCGTTGGTGCCTGCGTATGCGATAAATATGTTCGATTTTGATTATTGAGACCGTGTATTTGCATGAGACAGTCGGGTGTTTCATCATCGTCTGATTTAATTTTTAATTCCGGTAAATCAATGGGAAGTTCCGATTCCGAGTCTGATTCGTAATCAAAATCATCATAATCTTCGTATTCCGAGTCTGAGATATTTAAATGTGGCGAGTCTGGTATAAAATCAGATGTTTGAGAAGTACTAGCTCTACAGTTGTCATTAATTGGCTCTACAGAAATATTAGCTGGAGATATAAACGAAACGTGTGTTTGACCGGCTGTTTCAGCAGTACTATTTGGCTCTACTGCAACGGTTTTGGCCCTGGCTGCTGTAGAGGGATACACCAGGGCGCCTACTCGTTTTTTGGCTCCGGGTTCCTCGGTAACGGTGGTAGTGGTGGTAAACTGGCCCTAGCCCGAATTTCGTCGGTGGTTTTCGCGCAACATTTATCAGCTGTATGTCCATAACGTCCACAGCGTGCACAAGGTGCGGAAGCTGGTGGTGAAGAGAGTATTTTTTGTAAGTTCTCAAACATGCCTTGCATCGCGGCCTGGAGATCATTTATCGAAGACACGATCACGTCTGAGGTGTCGTTTTTTGGGGTTTCTTTACGCGAATTAAATTGTTTATTTATTGAGACCGCGTCTAAAGTTGTTTTTTCATTATTTTTAGTAATTGACGCGTCTTGATCTGGATCTACATCGGTAACGGCATTCATTCGCGTTCTCGATTTAGTGTAATTCTGATTTTGTGTTTTTGGTTTACTTGGTTGTTCCGGTTTAGGTGGATTACAAGTATCCATAATCGATTGCCATGTGCCAACGTGTTGGTATAACGTTGAATAAGTATTAATTTGTTCTTCCGCAAATTTAAATAAAAATTTAGAATTAAATTTTTGGATAATAATTTTTACTTGTCGGCTTTCGGGTAATGGCTCTTCTAATTGAGTAAACGCGCTTTGCATTCGATTAATAAATGCAGCTCCTTGTTCATCGTCGGCTTGCCGATATGAATAAATTTCTTGTAAAAAGGTCTCATCTGATTGGTGGGTTTGCCACACTTTGAAGTGTGTTTTAAATACTGACCAGTCAATAAATAAATGTTCATTTTGATAGTACCAGTCTAAAATATTACCGGTTAAAGTTGAAGCTACTACTGGCCTAAAGTTATCTAGAGGAATGTCATTACTGACCATTCGCTGTTCTAATGTTTTAACAAATTTTTTGGCGTCTAACTTTACAGATGAATCGCGTGGAGGGAAAAATACATTCCACGATTTTGCAGTTCGGCAAATATCATTAGTCCGTAAGGGTGCAATTGTACTCGGGTACATATACGAGGGAGCAGCGCTTGGGACTATGCCTGGAATAGTATATGTGTGTTGTTGTGTCTGCACGGCAGGCGCATGGAAAGAAGCGATCGGTGCTGTATATGTTTGAGTTATATACGGCAACGTGGTGTGTGATTGTACGTGAGTCGCTGGTATATGTTGAGGCATCGGCGGTACGAGTGGTGGGGCAGACAGCGGCGCGTACGGTAAACGCGCAGCCCCACTAAGAGTTGGGTTGTGTGCTGTGAAGGGAGGAGGAATACTCAGAGGAGGAAAGCAAGGCGCAGGCGGCAAGGAGTGATTTGCTGCCGAAAAATTTGAACTTGGGAATAATTCCCGCGGCTGAAATGCATATGTCTCGTTAACGTGATTATTATGGTTATTTACAGTGTCGGACATCGTTCGAGCTAGGGTACTGGCAAAGGGTGGCATCAATTGGTGATATGCTACTTTCCAGGCGTAATTTTCAGCTCTCAACTGTCTAACTACTTCCTCAACTGTTTGAGTCGCGCTAGCTGTATTTTTGGGGTTTGAAGAATTATTTGCGTTATTGTCATTTGAATTTATTGGGTCTTGTACCCTGCCTGTATCGTTGCCGTTCGTACTTGCGGGGTCAACTAACTGTTGTACTCCACTTACGTTATCGCGGACTAATTGGATAGGGTCGGTGTTATTGTAACCGGTGCTATTGTGTAAATCGTTGCGTGAGTTGTCCAGTTCAAGTAAATCTTCTGGTAGTTGTGGATAGAGAATTGTACTAGGGGCTTGAGTCGGATTAAAATTTAATAAATTGTGGCTAGATATCAATGGATTAGGGTTTTGTGAGATCTGATTCGCATTACTGCTGACGGGTACCGAAAATCGATGTACTGGCGTACGAGGAAGCATTTTGGATAATTCGAATATTAAATTTTATTTAATTGTTTTCCGGGTGTATTAAGTTTTGATGACACCTGGCAAAGAATTTTAATCCTAAGTCTTCTCAATGATTATCTTTCTCGGTGACGCATTTAAAATTGATCTTATAATCCCAAATTTATTTAATGAGTATTCGATACTCGATGTTATGAATTTAATCCCTAAATTTTAACGTTGGGTTTAATAATATTAATATTATTATCGAAATTCGAACTGCAAAGCTAAATAAAATAAATTATTTTAACGGCGATATCTAATTTTAATAATAAAATATTTTCTACTAAATGTTTATTTTGAAAATAAAATCAAATAAGAGATTTAGTTTCGATAGTGAAATACTTTCTAATATTTATTTTAGATGAAAGGTTTAGTTCCGGCTCAACTGAACAAAAGATATTTTATGGAGAAACAAAAGAATTTATTTTATTTCCGAGTTTCAATACGTAGTATACGACAACCGATTTTTCTAAGAATATACACGTGACATGACCTTGAGTTGTGTTTTACTTGAGTTCGAGTATGCAACGTGTTGATGGCTTATGACCCGGCACACAAAGCGTATTAGACAATAACCTTGTAAAGATTTGTATACTGATAACTTTAATACTGAAAATGCTTTTGACAAATTTTACTGAGAGTATTTCTCAGCTATGACATCAGCATAATTATCTTTACAATGATAGGATTATAATTTTACAATTTATAGTACAATAGGAATATTTTCAATTTATGATGCTTAAACTGAATGAATTAATATGAGAACGTGAGAAATTTTGTCAATTTGGAAAATTAATTTTATAAATTTACGAATTTATATAACAAAAATTTCACTATTTAGATGAATTTGGTAATTTTCTTTTTAACAAAAATTTTGTTAATTAAATTTTAAGTAAATTTTCTGTAAAGTATTATATAATTAATGAATTTTTAATTCTATAAAAGATGAATTTGTAAATTTCTAACTTTACAGGGAATAGACGACATTTATTTGAGAGCAGCGTCCCTGTTCGAGCGCCATTGAAACACTAAATTTTACTTAATTTAAAATTTAATTATTTAGACCATTAAATCTCGCGGATACGAAATAATCGCCTAAACTTCTAAAAATTAGAATTCGCTGCTCTGGGATATTCCGCTCCCGTGAACCAATGAATGTCTTTGTCTTTAGAGGATTTTATTGGTTTGAGACAGAAGTTCTTACGCGTGCCAGTCAATTTATTTTAATTACTTACAAATTTTAACTGCAACAATGACCCTTCGTCTTTGATTGACCCTTTGGCAGGTTGTAGATAGATAGTCGTAGTAAATAGATCGGTGAATAGTGGTAGTTTAGTAATAGTGTATAGCGGTGATAACAATAAACTTAACTTTATTACACAAAATAAGCACTTTTAATATAAACTTATGGTATTTCGGTTAGGTAACTTAACAAAATATTTATAGGGATAGAATAATTAAACTTAGTGTTATAAATGATTGAACAATAGTAATAAACGTGGTGAATAATCACCTAATGCAAAAATAGTAAAATTAATAGAAGTAATATAAAATATTAAATTAAATAGTAAACTTTTAGATTAATTGAGATTTTGGTGAGTAGTCACCTAATAGCAGTAATAGTGGAAATAGTAGTAAAAATGACTAAGAAATATTTTGCGTGGTGGTTGACACCGGGGGATAGATCGAAGTGTCGATCATCGCTCAAGTTTTGAGGTTTGTAGCTGATTTTTCCCTCCTCGTGTCGTCTTGTGACGTCACGGGGCTACACATTAATTTAGCTAGTGTCGGTAACGAAAATTTCGGGTGGTAGTTCGCCGGGCTGATAACATCGGGACATTTTGTAGTGTCTCAATATTTTCTAAAGATATTTGTTGAAAAAATTCATCAGAAATATTTTTTATGAATTTATCATTTAATCATTTAAATTTTTCATAAAATAAACAGCTTCTAAAGCTCGCAAGCATGGCACTAATTCACTTCCACCGCTTAATAATATCGATATGGCATAATAAAGAGAATTATAACCTTCTTTTGTCATCAATGAATGAAATTGGTTCTGTAATAATGGAATTTTTGAATTATTATAACTTGCAGTCTTAAATTTGAAAATTTTATCTTTAACAAATTCATGCAATTTTTCTATTATTATAAAATCATGTTTCGTGATGAAATTAGTTTCAATTAATTTTTTTCTTAGCCATTTTCCTTCATTAATTGCTTCAACCAGCGTAAGCTCATATTTATTTTGATTTCCGTTAATGTTATTATCATTTGATCCTACTTCATTAAGAATGCAAGTAAGTTGCTTATGATATCCGAAAATCGTTTTAGCAATTCTATAATTTAATTGGAAATTTGAAAAAAGTATATCGATTGTTGTTGACGAATTCGTTGTAATATCCGTGGCATTAAATAATGAATGTAATTTTTGAGACAATAACATTTTAAAAAAGGCATGTGATGGTTCATCATTTAAATCAATATTAAAGTCACCCAAAAAAATTATTTTCTTACTTTTTCTTTCAGCAATATTTATCATTTCTTCTATTCTTGTTTGTATTGATGAGTATTTCGTTGATGGAGACTTATAACCTGCACATATCGCAACATGATGATACAATCCAGTCATAAGTGAGCAAGATTGTAATTTTTCTTCATTATTATAACTATAATGAATTGTAAATTGTTTGTCTTTTCTACAATATATCACTAATCCATAAGCATGTCTTCTAATTGTTTGAGATACGTTTACGCGATGTTCAATTTCATAATCTTCTACTGAAATATCATCATCTTTTTTTATCCATGTTTCTGCTGCTATGAAAATACAAGGTTTATATAATTTCATAAAATTTTGAAAATCAAGCCAATGTGATTTTTCTCTTAAACTTTGTATATTTTGATCTATCTATAAAATAGCATGATAAAGATAATCTCATGTGCAATAAGCGTTTTATTTCAATCTGTACTTTATTATATGGATTATAAAGGGTCGGAAATTTCAAATTGCCTATTATAAACAATCCGTTTAATTTTGTACACCGACTAAAAGCTACATAAAGTTCATTTTTTGTCATTCCCTTCGCTAAATGTACAACTACAGTATTGTAAGTTCCACCTTGACTTTTGTGTATTGTAATTGCTTCCGCTGGTACTAAAGGAAATTGTTCTCGAACTATAGTCACAATTTTTTTGGTTGGGTGAATATTTCTTGATATCTTATCGAGAGCAGTCCAATTTTCATTTTTTTTTGTCAGAATTTCTTTTCTTCTTTTTTGACCAATTTGATCATCACCAAAATCTATCCAAACTCTAAAAAGTCTCCATTTCCATTGAAATCATATCCTTTAAGTATTCCTACTGCACCATTGACGAGTCCATCTTCTACATCAATGTTTACAGTCAACATATATTTAATACCAATACTGAGTAACAGATCAGAAGGTAATCCTTGTGCGTTTTTAGTTTCTAAATTTTTACATAAGCTGAGTCAGTGTTGTTTCATCTTTTCAGTAGCTTTTCCTGTAACTTTATCGTTTGCAATAATATTAATTTTAAAAGCATTTTTATTTATTATTTTTAAATTAAAATATCAACTTCTTCATTTGTACGAAAAATATGAATCGCATCTTTCGGTACCTCATAGTCACTTTGTACTATTCTGGATTTAAAAAGATCAGAATCATATTCTGAAAATGTATCATTAGCTAAATTATTTAGAGTTTCAGCAAATTTAATGTCATCTTTTTGCCGCATTATTTCTGTCAATTGATAACTTGTAAATAAATTTCATAAAGGATTACCTATAATATCTCCATAAAGATCCGAAGAATGTGCTTGGAAAATATATCGATCTCCTGCTGGAGCTAATTGATTAAAATCACCAAATACAATTACTGATATCCCACCAAACGGTTTAGCAGTTTGAAAAATTTGTTTCAATCGACTATCAACTTGTTGAATCATTTTCGAACCTACCATACTAATTTCATCAATTATAATTAAACTCAGATCTTTTAATTTTGCATACAGAGTATTTCGGGTACCACTGCTTAATGGGATAAATTCAGTTGAACATTGATTTAACGGTAATATAAAAGCTGCATGTAACGTTAGACCTTTTATCCCGAATGCTGCTTTTCCTGTTGGAGCACACAATAAAACTTTAATTGATTCTAAATTATTGGAGCTGAAATTCAAATAACGAAGCATAGCTTGATAAATAGCGTCAATTAAACATGATTTTACAACACCAGCTCCACCAATCACACAATGATACAATGGTAATGATTTAATTTTAAAACAATGTAATAAATGCAATAAAAATCTTCATTGTTTTTCATTAAGACAACAAATTTAATTAATATAATTTTCTTCAGATGTTAGTCGCGGTATTGATACATAATATAAATCTTTATTATTACAGGTACTTGGACTATTTTCATTTATATTGACATTCATATCTATCGCAATATTACCTGCTTGAGAAGCATCATTGAAAACTTCCAAGTTTTTTGGTGTAAATGTAGTAATATCATTTTCATTATCTGATTCATTTGCCTTTTGTGTTGCTTTTTTTAAAATACTTTCTATATTTTCATTGTACACATATTCTGATCTTCGTTCTTTAATTAAATTGTAATTTGCGGAAAATAATTCAGAAGCAGACATAATCAAAATGTTTTCATTGCGCCATAGTATGAATAACATTACGTTTTCTCTAATAAAATTTTCTTTATCTGTATCTTTATTATAGTTGATGAATCGAATAATTTTAGATTTTTTTCTTCTTCGAACAAAGCCTGAGTTATCAGTAAGCTTCTTAGACCGACTGTTATCAACAAAATCATCATCATCACTTTCTTCATCACTGTACATTTTATTTTTTTTTTTGATACTCCTTTTTAGAATAATTATAACAAGCTACAAATGATGCAAGACAAATATTTTCTAACTCAGGTGGGCGATGAACATAATGGTCTAATGTATCTTTGATGTAAATATCTGTTGAATTTATTGGCAATCTCTGAAGGTCTTGTTTCGACTTAAGGGGGTATTCTAGTGTAGAGACATGAATTTTAGGTAATTTTTAAAGTGTCGTAAAAAAAAAGCAATCAATATTTTTAGTATCCATTTTTTTATCAGTTATTTATTAATGTTTCAAGAGTACAGAAAAAAATAAAAAAAAAAAAAAAGTCAAAAATTTAAAAAACTGGCAGCCGATGAAGTGGGGGGCGTCAAAAAATTGGCAGATGAGTTTTGACATGACTTCAACCCTCCTAGTCATCTGAAATGAAAAAAGAACAAAGATTATTAATCTGCAATGATGTCGCAAGAATCAGAACTAGCGATGAGTGAAAAAAAAATTTTTTGACAAAATGGCGATTGTTTGAAAAAAAGACGATTTTTTTTACCATTTTTTTGAGTTTCTCGAATTTTTTAAAAATAGTCAAAATTGAAATTTGGGGATGAGGCTAGTTCCAATTCTTGAGAGATCTATAAAGAAGATTCTCTGAAAATTTCAAGTGAATCGGTCCAGTAGAACTCGAGAAATCGTGACAAATATATTGAAAGTCTGTTCTGAGAAAAACGCATTTAAAGTTTCGCGTAAAGTTTTTCGCTGTCAAAGTCATGAAATGATATATTATACTTACTTTTGTTCAATCTGCCATTCCTGCTTCATACATCAGACCTTCTTCTACTTCAAAAAAACTATTTTCTGCGTTTCTCTCTTCCAATCGAGCAGTTCTGGCCTCCTTTGAAGCGTTGGATGTACGTATTTCGGAGCGTTTAATCCGGGCGTTGTCTCGTCTCACAGCAAATGTATGAGCTTCCGGCCCAATTTTCATTCCCATAAGGGTCATCATTTTTAAAATTGGAATGAAACCTTCTTTAAAAATGCAAACAGCGAGAAATGTTGCTATTTCAATTATCTTAGGTCCAGAATGAATATGTTTCAGCGCGAAAGTCCAAATCAACGAGTTTAGAGACTCATTATTGTTTTGAGTTTCAGAACCTAAACATCGAGTTAATAATTCCTCTGATGATAAACTGTCATAAATTGGTTTTATAATTTCTAAAACTTTATCACACTGATCCATATCGAGTATGCCTTTGAATGTCTTTGCATCACCATCGCCAATATATTTTACGTATTTCACTCCGTGTTTTTCAACTGATCTACAGAACATCTCCACAACAGCATCTACTTCCATTTTGCCGGCACTTCCTTTATGATTTATGGTAGAAACTTCTTGATGATCCTCATACCAATCATGATACGCTGAAATATCTGAATTTTTTTTATTTTTCCAAATATTACAACCTTGACAGAAACTGGATTTGACAACAGTATCAACAACTTTCTTGCAATTTTTTGCTACTTTTTTTCCAAGTCCCATCACCAGAAACTGTAAACTCCGTTGGATTTGCATTTGGATCACAAGCTGAAATTAAATCTTTTTCTTCGTTGACAGCTTTGGAAATGACAAGATTATAAACTGCAGATGTAGCTAAATGGATATTTTCGACACAAGCGTAGTAAGCCCCGATTGATATTCCTTGACAAATATCCATCAGACTACAGAAGATGTTGATTCCTTCCCTGCCAACTCCTAAAACCCGCATAGCAAATATTATTTTTCGGTTCACTTCAAAACATTTTTCAATAAATGGGCATGATGGTATATATTGGTCATTTTCGCAACTACATTGTAATGTAATTTTAAAACCTACTCCACGGTAAGTCGTTCGTGAAAATTTAATTTCTTTATAGCAATTTGCACACAAAACTAGAGAAGAAAGTGCCGAAAACACAGTAAAAAACTCTAAAACACAGTAGCCATAATTATTTTTCTGTTGTAACCTCTGCATCGTTTGATTTTCTCAACTTTGCTGCTGATGAGCTAGTAAAACTGGTGTCTGTTTCTACAGTGTGCCGATTGCCGTGAAACTTCCGTTTTGTTGGTCGATCTGCACGCTTATATTTTTTCGTTGTGGATTTTTTATCCATTTTATTTATAAGAATCAAAATTATTACTCGCAAAATATCCTTCGATCACTGCACATACGTCCACGTGTTTTCGAGGTTGGGATTTGACTGCCAGCAGCTGGATGTTAGTGAACACTGAATAATATAAAAGA